>NC_092289.1:18910777-19038277 GCF_036320965.1 Panulirus ornatus | reverse complement strand
TTACATAAATAACTTGTACCATATGGTAAACTTTTACGGCAAACATGTTTACCTCAATTTTGATAAGATACTTTCTAACTCAGATAAAAATACCAACTTAATTCCCCTTCAAAATAAACCTCAAAATTCTATCAACAACATAATTCTCAATAGAGTAACGATACAATAAGAGTAATTCCCGTGACGTGAGCGTATAGAAATCTATAGCTTACATATAGTTTATAGAAACTATAACTATTCAATCATACTGTCGGTAAATTTCGTCCGATTTAAAGTGCAAACAAAGACGGTTGGGACAAGCAAACAGTACATAAACAACACCACTCTCTTGTCACTAATCCACGCGTCTCACTCCAGACATTCACAACCCTACGTGTTTATATCACAACCCAACGTGTCTATATCACAACCCAACGTGTCTATATTACAACCTAATGTGTCTACGTCACAACCCAACGTGTCTATATCACAACCCATCGTGTCTATATCACAACCCATCGTGTCTACATCACAAACCAACGTGTCTATATCACAACCCATCGTGTCTATATCACAACCCATCGTGTCTATATCACAACCCAACGTGTCTATCACAACAGGAAAAGATTGCTTACCTCATCACGGTGGGTCAACATCCTCGGTTCGAACTCCTAATCAAGATGGAGAGCTGTGTGGTTCTCTCACCTCCACCAACCCCTCCCTCGTATGACGTACCTCATGTGATTTTCACGGCGTCAACAAATGTTTACATATTTTCCAATCGTCTTTACTCTATATTTCGACGCTTTCTAGTCTTCCACTAGTGTTCTAAATATTCTCTGATATATCAAGAGTTTTTGGAACGTAACACTGAGGTAGCACTGCACTAAGAACGGGTCGAAATAACAATAAAACAATCACGTCCACACCGGGTGTAGCCAGAAGGCGTCAGCCCTCTGGGCAGAAGGGGCAATGCATGTAAGAAGTGCAACACCGCCAGATTTCCAGCGTTGCTATGCAGGTGTCTGCCACTAACGCCATCTCTTGAGCGAGTTTGTAACTTGCGCAAGTGAACGTGTAGACTAGGTTAACACGCAGTTAAGCGAAAGGTAAACACGAACACTTACACACACAGACACAGACACACACACACACACATAAACACACACACACACACACACATACATACACACACACACACACACACACACACACACACACAAATACACACAAACAAATTCACACATACACACACACACACACACATACACACACACACACACATCCTTCAGGTGGTGTTTTGAAGTTCATAACGCACGACACACAGCAGACAACCCGTACCCATCCATAACATTAAAAATCTATAATCATTGTAAACACTGATATAAAAGCAAACAAAGAAAGCAAGTAAACATAACAGAAAACACGTACCAATACCTGCATCAGAATAACAAGTAGACAAACAAAAACAATCGCGATAACATATAGAACAAAAATAATATTACAAACACAAAAATAAGGAAGGTAACTAGCAAACACTGGGGATAGGGGAGAAAGAATACTTCCCACGTAGTCCCTGCGTGTCGTAGAAGGCGACTAAAAGGGAAGGGAGCGGGGGGCTGGAAATCCTCCCCTCTCGTTTTTTTTTTTTTTTTTTTTTTTTTTTTTTTAATTTTCCAAAAGAAGGAACAGAGAAGAGGGCCAGGTGAGGATATTCCCTCAAAGGCCCAGTCCTCTGTTCTTAACGCTACCTCGCTATCGCGGGAAATGGCGAATAGTATGAAAAAAAAAAAAAACTAGCAAACACAACAACAACAACAACAACAACAAACAATAACAAAAACATTGAAATGAAATTGCGAAAATATTAAGCAAACAGAAAAGCTGCGTCTCATATGACTACATTCATCTACCAGGCCTATGGGATCACATATCCGTAGTGATCCTAAAAAACGTAAACGTAACTACAGACATATCTTTAGGTAGTTATAATTACCCCAACTGGTTTGTGAACAAAGCTGACTGGAAAGCTAAGAAGACATTTTATGCTTCTTGTAACAAAAAAATGTAACAAATAAGGATAAGTCTAAATGTTTAGTGTTGCCCTATTCTCCCAACTTAACTAATCTAAGACATGTTCTAAAAAACAGCGCTTGTAATATCGCTTTCCAGTGCAATAACACCATCTGTAAGGCCTTGATAGACAGTAGGCCAAATCATGCAACGATTGGGAGTGTTTACGCCGTCAAATGCAAGGCTTGTAGATATATTCATGTAAATATATTTAGGTAAAACTGTAACGGAGAGATGTTATTGGCACCGTCATTCAGTACGCAGGGATGACCACAAAAATGCGATCGCTAAACATTGTCATGAAAATGATCACCCCAGAGATCTTGAAAATCCCGTTATTTAATTTGTGATGAAATTGATCACCCCAGAGATCTTGAAAATCCCGTTATTTATATTTGTGATGAAAATGATCACCCCAGAGATCTTGAAAATCCCGTTATTTTATACCCATCTACTGATTATGACACACGTAATATCATTGAACCTGTCTTAATTGCTAATGCTAAGAACTTTAGTTTGTCCCCAGACAGTTTTGAAGCCCATCCTAGCATTAACCAAATCATGATGAGAGAATTGACAGAACACGAAAACAGAAAAAAGTTGTTCAAGACACACCCAGCTACCCAGGTCAACCCCCGCCACGTGATCCCCCTTAATCACTCTCCCATACAACGGTTACGACCAGACAAAGCAGACATTGCTTGGTCTATAAAGATTGGTGTTGGACGGCGGGAATCAAGTGTGATGTTGGGATTTAAATAACTTTGTTAAGTGCTGGCACCTGATGAGGTGGATTGTCTCCACGAAACATGTCGCGCCACTTGTATAGAAAAATTACATGTTAAATAGAATTGTATGAACTACTGAAGTGCAATTTCACATTCATGCTATCATCATAGACAAGTGTGATCATCATATATATATATATATATATATATATATATATATATATATATATATATATATATATATATATATATATATATATATCTTAGATTTGTTAAGGCTAAATAGGTCAGCTCATATCAAGTATAGAATGCCTTAAGCTGAGGCAAATTTTGAGAAATACTATCTTGCAACACCACTGTCACCATATGTATCAAGGGACTTGTTCTCCTTTTAAAAAATATTCGTGTGAAATTCATACACATCACGAATATCAAATATGGTGAAAGCCATTGAAATGGTCAAGCTTAATATTACTTACGATTATTCCCGCAATCCGATAAAGCTAAAGCTTAAATAAATCATAAAAGGAGAGAGAGAGAGTGAGAAAAATAAAGAGAATTATGGACGTTGTTAATTGATAATGTTAGGGATGACTGTGAGAATTCTGATGTTAATGACGGCTAGGGTAATTATACTCAGTGGAAATATGGGCCTGGGTGTGTCAGAACTGACGACCAGTGTGAGTATATTCCAATACATTAAAGAGATTAAATTGCTACGTTGAAATCACATTGGCGCTCTCACCGGCGGAAACGCCATTCTAATCTTATCTTTTTCTTTTTTTTTCCAAGGATTATTTGTGTATATCATATGTATATACAAATTATGACGAAGATTTAATCTCATGGGATCTATTTCGATAGGGTTAGGCGACCATCAAATCAACTATTTCTTATGTCTATTTCTATCGCATAGCCCCTAAAACTAAGGATGATAATAGGTTGTGGGGTAATTCGTAGTAGAATACTGGATATAGATGATTGCGAATACCTGAATATTTGAAGAGAGTTGTGGGAATATAAGGGAACAGAATGACGAAATGAATGCAGGAGAATTATAGGGAGACTGGAAAGTTATGGTGTAAGGCGAGAAATACTCCAGAGGAAATGGGATGCCAAAGGCAATAATTGAGGGAAGAGAAAGATATCCGAAGTTCACAGCGGCGTAAAGGAACAAGGGAGAAAGGCAATAACGGTGGGAAGATGTGAGAGGGGCCGGTGAGAGTGAGAGAGAGAGAGAGAGAGAGAAGAGAGAGAGAGAGAGAGAGAGAGAGAGAGAGAGAGAGAGAGAGAGAGAGGTGTGAAGGGGAGAAAGTTAGAAAGTTTTTGAGGAGTTGGACGGTGAAAGCCGAGGAGAAGGAATGCGACGTTGAGAGAGAGAGAGAGAGAGAGAGAGAGAGAGAGAGAGAGAGAGAGAGAGAGAGAGAGAGAGAGAGAGAGAGAGAGAGAGAACTGTAGAGGGAGGGACTCAAACAAAGGATCGGGTTGGCAATCAAGGACGAGAAAATTATAACACATAAAGGAAAAAAAAAAACGAAACGTAGAGGAATGACAAAAGGAAATGAAAAGAGAATGTAAAACAGAGTGAAAAGGAAATACAATCTCGCTCATGGCAGTGTATGGGAAGGACAGATAACAGAAGACCTAATGGTCTATGACAAGGACATCTGCCGGAGGACAGGACATGGGAAGGACACATAACAGACCTGATGGTCTATGTCGAGGACATCTGCCATAGGACAGGACATGGGAAGACCAGATAACAGAAGACCTGATGGTCTGTGACGAGGGTTGATATCCTTGAAGGCAACAGTTGAAGGTAGAAAGAGGTTGGCAGATACGAAGGCTCCTGTGAGAAGGCTCTCTCTCTCTCTCTCTCTCTCTCTCTCTCTCTCTCTCTCTCTCTCTCTCTCTCTCTCTCTCTCTCTCTCTCTCTCGTGACAATACCCAGGAAGACACGGAAGCGTTGGCAACAAGGTGACCCTGTGATAAATGTGAAACAAGATAGATGATGATGATGCGAGATCCCTTGCAAGACTGGTTTGATTGCGGGGTCAAGTGTTACCCTCGACCTCTCGACGTGACCTTTGACCTGTTGGCGCACAGATAAATCAGTTGGTCACCAGGTAAGTGTGACGGAACCTTGTAGACCCATCCTGAAAGAAATGTGTAAGGCAAAAGAGCATGATATTAAATGATGATATGTATTTGTTCAAATTTTCTCCTTCCTATGGACACACACACACACACACACACACACACACACACACAAGATGGGATTTCATGAGTGTAAAACACGCATACACGTAAACATTTTAATCGTCATTATGATCATTATCATTAACATTATCATGCAACCGTGGCTCAAGGCTGCGCTAGAAGCAGTAGCAGGGAAAGGATGGACTTTGATGTGAGAAGTTCCTTGACGTGACTCTACTAGTTTATCTCTTATCGTATCAGATATATCAGTGGCTTTAGGTTACGATAACGAGAGGATTTCACATGACACTGGGTAGTTTTGATGCGCTGATGTATTGATTCGATACACTTGGGAGTTGGTTCGAAGCGCAAGTGAACTGGTTCGCTGTGCCGACGAACTGATTCGAACCCTTCAAAGTCTGGCTTCGCTGGTGAGTTGACTCGTTTCGTTTAGAAAGACCCACTTGGCTTTTATCGTGACGTAACTACCTGCTCTGTTGGACTACCTGGCTTTGCTTTGTGAGGTGAGTGGCTCTCTGCCATTGCAAATTGACGCGATGGCTCAATGTTCTTTAAAATGTAAAGGAATGAACTACAGATCACCATTCCAATAGAGCACCACCATTCAAAGTTACCCACGTTTTTCAACATTATAAAATAAAGATAAGCTTTGTATGGACGGGTATGACTTTACCTACAGCCAACATACAGGAACTCATTAACATAAAAATTTGGAATTGGATGAATCGTTTATCTCCAAAGTAACAAATAATGTTACGACAGTCCCGGACGAGTAAGTGCACTTAAGAATTTTCTTAAGATGTAATATTAGAATTTAATGTCTGTGTTTGATATCGGCAAGTGATGTAGACACATCCCAAGAAGATACAAAGAGCTTCAGTCACGACTTCTTTTTTCATGTATATAAAAGATTATGAGAATTGCTTATCGAAATGTCAAGGATGTGGCAAGGGTGGGTGTTCAAGAAAATATAATAAACACCGTGAGTTTATAAGAACAAACGCCTGAAGAAGAAGAAGAAGAAGAAGAAAGAAAAGTTTCTGTATTTGGTTGAAAAATAAGAGTAGTTTCCCTAAATACTATGAAGAGTTTGCAACGGCACTATCTACATACATCACGGGAAGGTGGGTGTTGGAACCTAGAGATGCCGCTGGAAAAAAATGACAGATACAACGTAACGTTCAGATACAACGTAACGTACAGATACAACGTAATGTCCAGATACAACGTAACCTACAGATACAACGTAATGTCCAGATACAACGTAATGTACAGATACAACGTAATGTCCAGATACAACGTAATGTACAGATACAACGTAATGTCCAGATACAACGTAATGTACAGATACAACGTAACGTACAGATACAACGTAATGTCCAGATACAACGTAATGTACAGATACAACGTAATGTACAGATACAACGTAATGTACTTCTCTGCACCCGGATGCGGAAACCTTCACGCTCGACAAATTACACATTATTACCACACAAAGAAGAAGAAAAAAAAAACTAGAACGAACAGGATCCAAACCTGTTTTCTGCATTCTGGAGATTATGGAATAAAAGCCAAGATTCAAGAAATATAAAAAGAAAATGTGTTCTACGTTAAGCATTATTTTTGCCTCAATATATGTATATATATATATATATATATATATATATATATATATATATATATATATATATATATATATATATATATATATATATATATATATATATACACATAAGCCATTTTTACGATAATTGGGAGAAAACTGTGCTGTATTCACTCTCTCCCAAAGGCTTTATGATCTGTATGGGCGTCCAATATATTATTTATCTCTTGAAAACCTTTTGTTACCATGACTCTGCTCTTGCGTCGCTCTTAAGAGAAACTGATACACGTTTGAAAACTCACTTTGCTCTGAAAAGACTGCTGAAGTTGTGTTCAATCTTACTTGTTTCCAAATCCACACATCTGTCCTTGGGGAATCCTAGACACTTTATAGCTACATGGGGCACAACCTGTGCCAGTCATGGCACTCAAAAGAACGCACACCAGACCTGTGTGGCAGTATTGGCACCCAGATAGATGGCTGTCATTAACAAGGGCTTATGCCAAGTTAGACTCGACGAATCTTGGCTTATATATATACAGTCATACTCCTTTATCAAGATATCTATCACAGCATATGTCCTTCTAACATGTTATCATCATTCGTTGCTCTATATATCCTTCTACGTCTTCCTATACTGCATAAGATAACAGTGTCTTCAACCTTAATTTTTTTTTCTGTTCTAATCTTCACGTAGCCACGAGAGCCAAAATTTCCCAACGACTTGGAACAAAAGTTTTCGTTGTACGAGCCTTTTCCACACTCGTCAGTTGAAAGGATTGTTAGAGGCAGTACGTAACAATAGAACAACCACCTCATACAAAGCTTCGTGGGAAATGAGAGTCTGAAGATATACAGAATATTCCAGGTGTTCTAATTCAGAGGGATTCGTCACGCCATTCTCTTGCATATTCTGTTCAAGAGATAACAATTCGCGAGCAAGTAAATCTATTTCCGTCATCTACTGTATATCAAAAATATCCAGAGTTACTTTCACCCTTTCTTGAGTAATCATATACTCGACACGTCGATTATATTTTGTCACGTCAACCAAAGTCCTCTTCCAGAACTCTGAATCGACCCAAGTCACTCAGAAACTGTTCATGTCTTCAAAAGTACTGAATGATCAATATGTGGATTCCTGACATGATATAAGCAGGAGTTTCTCTATGTCTCATATCTAATCAGGAGTTTCTCTATGCCTCTTATTTAATCAGGAGTTTCTCTATGCCTCTTCTTCAATCAGGAGTTTCTCTATGCCTCTTAATCCAATCAGGAGTTTCTCTATGCCTCTTAATCCAATCAGGAGTTTCTCTATGTCTCTTATTTAATCAGGAGTTTCTCTATGCCTCTTAATCCAATCAGGAGTTTCTCTAAGCCTCTTAATCCAATCAGGAGTTTCTCTATGCCTCTCATCCAATGGTTCCTTACATGCCTAGTACATACTCCCTCTAGACGACGAAAAGATGAGTATTGAGTCAGAAATAGACTCCAATCTTGACCATGTAAACATATCCTTGCTTGAATATCTTGAGTGGAGTTTGAAGACCTGGTTCTATCACATCACATATAAAAATCCCAGTGAGATTAAACTTTCCAAAAGGAAACAGGTGTTGAAGCTGTCAACAGATTATTGTCTAGATAGAGAGCAGGTGGGAGCAAGTGTGGGGTAATCCAACAGGATATGAAGTCACTAACCCCTCTGTCTCTCCCAAAGGTGATGTTCCTATCACGAAATGAGAATTCCCCGAGCCACCGCCGTCTCCTTGTTGACATCTAAGAAGCTAAATATTTAAGGTAGTACCCAGATGTAGGTCACGTTCTCCGTACAGATTTGTATACACGTCTTTTGTGGCACTCTACATTCTCACGATCCTTCTCATGACACGGTTTGTCATACCTTTTGTTCCATAGTCGACGCCACGACGCTCCACTCAGGAGCAGGTTAAGGTGGGCTCTTTTAAGGGGGGTGGAGCGGTGGTCTTTAATGGCGTTGTAGTCATCCTTTCCGGTCGTTCACGATGATACAATCTGGACCAAGGTGACCTCTAGCTTGTGGTACCACAGCTTGTAGGGAGAGTAGTCATACAATTATATTTAACATGTAATTTTTCTATACATGTGGCACGACATGTTTCGTGGAGACAATCCACCTCATCAGGTGCCAGTACTTAACAAAGTTATCTAAATCCCAACATCACACTTGATTCCCGCCGTCCAACACCAATCTTTATAGACCAAGCAATGTTTGCTTTGTCTGGCCATAACCGTTGTAAGGGAGAGTGATTAAGGGGGATCACGTGGCGGGGTGCTGACCTGGGTAGCTGGGTGTGTCTTGAACAACTTTTTTGCTTTCGTATTAGATGAAATTTATGAACTCTTACTGAAGTGCGATTGAGGTGGCAGAGAAGAGGTGACAGGTACAAAGTATTGAGATGTTTTGATTACACTGAGGGCCTCCCTCTCTTCCTGATTTGTTGTGTGCCTGTCTGTCTGTATGTCATTTTGTTTCTTTATCTCTCTCTGTCTGTCTGTCTGCTTGTCTCACCTTTGTCCCGTCTGTTACCATTTCTGTTTCGCCACCACACACACACACAAAAGAGCCATTTCAAACTACCAGATGTCGATAAATGCTGAGGGAGAGGCTCATATATATATTTTTTTCTTCTTTTCTTTTCAAAATTCTAAATTATCATCAAAATCTCGTGAGACCGAGGCACAAAGACAAGGGATGTGGCAAGAACAAGGGATGATATGACATTCCTCCATGTTAATGAGAGTTTTATCATCAAACATCCAACAGGCACACTACAAAATGAGATTGCATGATATTCCACAGTCAATAACTTACTTCAGATTGACATAAGATCAATCCTTCTCATACTAATGACAATACAAAGCTAACGAGGGATGAAGATCATACATTCTTTCTTTTTTTTCTTTTTACATTGAAGTCATTTGTGAAAAAAAAAAAATAGTTTGAATTATGAGGCTCAGGAGCTAAGAAATGAGAAAGCAGATTAATCCTTTTTGGCATTTTTAGAATTCATAGCTCAAGGCAACACTGCCTGAACATTCGAGGTATCTATTTATACTCCCCCAAACCTTTACAAACTCTGGGGGAGAATCAGCGAGAACCGGTTTATTATTTTTTCTTGTACCAGGTGCTCACAATGTCCTTCAGGCAACTGGCTGGCGTTATCTTGTCCATCTGTGCCTCCCCGACAGCACCTGCTTCTACCTGCTTCTCCTCTGAAGGTGTCTGTCTGATCCCTGATTCCTTGACCACATCGGTTTCCCCCTCTTCCCTTAAACGGTGTCTTGGAAGCAGCAGACTTGACCAATGTTGCAGGAGCTGGGGTCGTATTGCCCAGGAACACAGCGGGAAATGTCTTTATTATCCAGACAAAAGCCCCCGTAACTTAGGCATTCATTTTCGAACGCATCTGCCAGAAGAGAATGAAAAGAAAGAAAGAAAACAAGAAATGAAGTCAGAAATGCATAGGACATTTAGCATTGACTATGTGCTTCAGTGACAGTGTTCTTGCTCTTACACTTAATTCACTCGTCACCTAAGTCAATACAATCGTTGACCTGGGAAGCTATCGTTGGCTGCAACTACGGCAATAGACAGAATACAATTGGCTGTAATTATTCTCGGGGGGAAAAAAAAATCAGCATTCATCATGCAATGGGTGAGAGACCATGGCAGAATTTCAGTCACCCATCATACACCAGGCTCACTCAGCATGCACGAAAATCATTCATCATACAGCCAACTTACTCACGGTGTTACTAAGGCCTCTCGCCATACACTCTGGCCTCTGAAAAACACACAAATGGTCACTTGTCTCCACACACACACACACACACACACACACACACACACACACACACACACACAAGTTCCCCTTCGGGAAACAGACGTAACTCACTTATACATGAGTCGTCTACCACACCTCATCATGCAGCTTCAGTAAGAGAGAGAGAGAGAGAGAGAGAGAGAGAGAGAGAGAGAGAGAGAGAGAGAGAGAGAGAGAGAGAGAGAGAGCACTGTTATCCCTCATCTTTTCAGCAAAGCTTACTCACTAAGCTCGGGTTACTTACCGGCTAAGTCACCCTGTACGATTGCCACCACCATCGCCAGCAGCATCAGCACCGCCACCAGTAGTCCGGTAGATCTGGTCTTCATCATTCCTGGCGAGGGTGAGGGCAGAGGATCAAGCAAACCACAAGTTAGACAACTATCAACATAATCGCGTTTGTTTTCCACGACTAACTAAACATAAGAGTATGGGATAGAAACCACACACCCTCTACAGCAAGAGAGAGACTTTGATGAAAGATACATCTATAAACGAGATGAAGCAAGAGAGAGAGAGAGAGAGAGAGAGAGAGAGAGAGAGAGAGAGAGAGAGAGGATTCATATCATGGGAAAAAAAAACAAACTATTTTTCCAAGTGCATCCTGCGCCAACAAGGACGCCTAACTTCACCAAGACACCGAGAAGGTTTGAGGAGAAAGTAGATTGATATAGGGGAATGTGTAACGATGAACCACTTATGCTATACATAAACTAGATAATGAATGCATAGATAGATCATTTGATAAATCGATTATAGATGTCTATATATATATATATATATATATATATATATATATATATATATATATATATAATGGAGCGTAAGGTAATACCTATTGACGTTTGGGGAACTGACTCTCGTAGGTAAAGGACCAGGTGTGAGTGGAGCCGGTATTGGCTCCACCCCGGCTTTTATACCCAGCCTCAGGGAGACGATAGAATGTCAAGTGCGAAAATTTATTTATAATCATTTACGAGTAGTTAGGTGGTTTAATTTTCCGAGAATGATTACCATAACCCCTTTAGCACACACACACACACACACACACACACACACACACACACATTATTGCATGACAGCTAGAGACTGAGTGTGAACGAATGGGGCCTTTGTTGTCATTTCCTAGCGCTACCTCGCACACATGAGGGGGGAGGGGGATGGTATTCCATGTGTGGCGAGGTGGCGATGGGAATGAATAAAGGCAGGCAGTGTGAATTGTATGCATGGGTATATATGTATGTGTCTGTGTGTGTATATATATGTGTACATTGAGATGTATAGGTATGTATATTTGCGTGTGTGGACGTGTATGTATATACATGTGTATGTGGGTGGGTTGGGCCATTTTCTTTCGTCTGTTTCCTTGCGCTACCTCGCAAACGCGGGAGACAGCGACAAAGCAAAATAAATAAATAAATAAATATGTATATATACATGAATTCCAGGACCCCTTTTGCGGGCCTAAATGCAGCATATCAAAGCTGCGCTACATTCAGTAGCAACAACAGGACGAAGAGACTTACGTATTTTCTTTCCCGTTCACTTAACGTAAGGATGCATCATTTCACTCCTGACGTCATCACAGACAGACGGGGAACCTAGCAATATGAAGAACAACACCACCACCACCTCAACACTTTCCAATACCGTCTTTGGGTTACGGGGTGAGGGAGAAATACTAGGAAAGTTTTGCATTGGTATCTCACCATCGTTTCCTGTAGGGTCAACAAACTCTCTCGGAGTGGCTACGGTGTGTGTGTGTGTGTGTGTGTGTGTGTGTGTGTGTGTCGTATTCTAAACACAGGTAATTAAGGGGTTATCACATATCTGTATTATAATGTGGGTGGGGAGGGTGGAAAATTGATTGTTTCTCTTTGTTCTATTGTTTCTGAGACGTAAGTCTTTTGTTTATTCTTGTTTTTGGGTTTTTTTTTTTCCTTGTGTACATACGTCAACACCTGCGTATGCTTATACTTATTAATATTCATATTTGATCGCCGTTTCCTGTGTTAGTGCAGGAAACAGACGAAGAAAGGTTGCCTCTGTTGTATATATATATATATATATATATATATATATATATATATATATATATATATATATATATATATATATAAACGCTCCCAAGGGCGTTTATGTCGGAAGAGGCGTCGTATGGAGTGGTGAAAAAGTGTTCTCTCTGCTTGCAAGAGGTCAGAGACTGGGGGTCAGCTGTGTGGATCCAAAGTCCTTCTTCATAAAAATGAAGATCCAGAGAAATTCTGTTAAGGTATCGAAAAGAGGATCAGGAGATAACCAAAGTCTCGGATTAGAGTTTAGGAATCTTTATTATCATTACGTACTGGGAATATGGAAGACAACTGAGACTTTTATATGTCACAGTACTCCATATCCCTCATCAATAGGTTCTACATCATCAGAGATACCAGAGAGAGGAGCTTAGCAAGTTGCCAGCACAAACACTCCTTGTAGTGAATAGATTCAACGAGTTTAACATCAGTTTAAGGGATCGGAGATTACTGAAGAGGGTTCTGAAATCCTCTCAACTCCAACTAAGGATCATGTCATTTATCTGTTGCTCCATCTCAACCCACGTTCTGTGACAGGAGCAAGTTCGTTCCTTCATCTACCTTGTCCAATGCCCTCCTTTTCCATCTACCATCTCTTCGTGCAACGGGCGTCTCATCTCCTTGTGTTGTGCAGGTCACAGCAGAACTTGTCAACAGGGCAATTGGCAAGCAGGGTAACACCGTAACAATAGTTACCCTCTATGCATACGCCTCCAAGATCTCTACATGTCGTGTCCTCTACCACGCCCCCTGGAGAGACAGATGGGGTGAGGGGGAAGATATGTTAGAAATAAACTGACGTACCGTTTCGTTATAGGTCAAGGTCAGCACTTGCCATACGTTAAGGTCAGTGACATTGGGTCAGGTGATCAAGCATCTGAGAAATTCACAGAATTCAACCTGAAATGAAGGTATTCACAATGCACTAAGGTCACTTACCGTGCACTAAGGTCGCCATATATGTACTAAGGTCACTTACCGTGCACTAAGGTCACCATGTATGTACTGTGGCCACTCACCGTGCACTAAGGTCACCATGTATGTACTGTGGCCACTCACCGTGCACTAAGGTCACCATGTATGTACTGTGGCCACTCACCGTGCACTAAGGTCACCATGTATGCACTAAGGTCACCACGTATGTACTAAGATCACTCACCGTGCACTACGGCTGCCGCCACCAACACCACCAGCAGCAGAAGGGCAAATGTACACTTGGTCATCATTGCTACTGAGCTGTAAATATGAAAAGGTAAACAAGACATCATCAGACGCTAGGATTGTCAAGAGGTCATATATATAAATATATATATATATATATATATATATATATATATATATATATATATATATATATATATATATATATATATATATATATATATATATATATATATATATATATATATATATATATATATATATATATATATATATATATATATATATATATATATATGTATACATCGACGACTGCTGTGGAAACGTTGACTAATGGGAGGAAAATAGGGAAGGAATGGGAGTTTCCATGTCGAGAACTTGGTTTCTAGTTGCAAGGGGGGACAAAACCAGTGTAGTTTTCTAATCAGAGTGGAAGGATAGAGACACAGATACTTGATTTCTACGAAAGAGTCCTGGTCATTATCCTAAGATTATCTTAAGGGCTCCTGTAGCTAAAAAGGTGCTCTACTCCCAGTAGCAGGGACATGTAGACTCCCTTTAGAGTGAGAAGTTCTCTGACGAATCTGTACTCTTAGTGACGCAGTCTCGCTTAAGGTCACGTGACGTTTTACCTGCGGTGTACCCTCGAGTGGGTGAAGACTAGCAACACACACACACACACACACACACACACACACACACACACACGCACACACACACACACACACACACACACACACACACACACACATGGACACATAAGGATATATATAGATATATATATATATATATATATATATATATATATATATATATATATATATATATATATATATATATATAGATATATATATTACTGGGTCTTACAGGTAGGGGAGACTAAATTCGTGCTTAGGTTCCAGGGGAATGGACGAGTAAGGAGAGACACTGGCGTCTATACCTCTCTATATATACGTGATGGTACGTTTAAGCCACGATGTCGGCTGGAAAACTTTGGCGTTCGGTGAGGCGGGGGAGAGAACGCAGGTAGCAGATGGCGTAAGACGGACCCTTCAGAGAGAGAGAGAGAGAGAGAGAGAGAGAGAGAGAGAGAGAGAGAGGAGAGGTTGGTGGGCGAGGTTATACCTTGGATTCCCAGAAAAGTAGTCCACACACACACACACACACACACACACACACACACACACACACACACACACACACACCTCCGCTGCCGAAGTAGGAAAGAATTTATTCTCCGAAGGGGCAACTTACTCTGGTAAATCTTTTCGGAGTAAAAAAAACTGGTTCTGGTCGGCCGGTTCTGTTGTCTCATAATCTTCGTGGTCATTTCTTATCTCTCCGTTCATACTCATCCTCATATCGTTTCGTCAGGAATGCCAAAGTAGATAGCATTTTATCATTAAAGTAGCTTTTTTTTTTCTAAGTGTCTATTTTGCTTTTACTTTTTAGGTTTGAGGGTCTGGATGTGTGGAGTGGGCTGTGGTTTCGGTGCATTACACATGACAGTTAGAGGCTGAGTGTGAACGAATGTGGCCTTTTTATTATCTGTTTTCCTGACGCTACCTCACAGAAGCAGAGGGCAGCGATGTATATGTATGAACATGCGCGTGTGTGAGTATATGTATATATATATATATATATATATATATATATATATATATATATATATATATATATATATATATATATATATATATATATATATATATATATATATAATTGAAGGTGAAATTGCACTTCAGTAGTTCATACAATTATATTCAACATGTGATTTTTCTATACATGTGGCGCGACATGTTTCGTGAAGACAGTCCACCTCATCAAGGTGCCAGCACTTAACAAAGTTATTGAAATCCCAACATCACACTTGATTCCAGCCGTCCAACACCAGTCTTTATAGACCAAGCAATGTCTGCTTTGTCTGGTCGTAACCGTTGTAAGGGAGAGTGATTAAGGTGGGGTCACGTGGCCGGGGTTGACCTGGGTAGCTGGGTGTGTCTTGAACAACTTTTTTCTATGCTTTCGTGTTTTGTCACTTCTCTAGACATAATGATTTGGTTAATGCTAGGATGGGCTTTAAAACTGCATAGGGACAAGTTAAAGTTCTTAGTATTAGCAATTAAGACAGATTCAATGACGTTACGTGTGTCATAATCAGCAGAGAGGAAATAGAGTAACGGGATTTTCAACATCTCTGGGGTGATCATTTTCATCACAAATATAAATAACGGGATTTTCAAGATCTCTGGGGTGATCATTTTCACCACAAATATAAATAACGGGATTTTCAAGATCTCTGGGGTGATCATTTTCATGACATTGTTTAGCGATCGCATTTTTGTGGTCATCCCTGCGTATTGAATTGTATGAACTCCTACTGAAGTGCGATTTCACCTTCGTGCTATCATCACGGACAAGTGTGATCATCATATCTACATAAACTATTGATTGTACATCATTCCGAAAGAAAAAAAAAAAAAGACAAAAATCGTTCGCTTTAAGAACTCCGATCGCCAGACGTCGCTAAGAGTCTACCAGGGTATGTTGTCTGCTGCTGCTTGCTGCTGTGCAGGTGTTGGTCAGGAGAGTGAGGGACTGCAAGGCGAGGAGATCCTCAGCACTCCAATTCGTCCACCACTTCCAGGAACTACCAGAAACGAAAGAGAGAGAGAGAGAGAGAGAGAAAAAAAGAGTAGGAAAAGTTTTCCTTGTGTCTATATTAAGACACTTGGGTACAAAAGCCAAGTGATGCAAACCTTTAGACTTGTGGAACTTGATGTGAAACATGATGTGGAACTTGATGACGAACGTTTATGCCAAGTATTTGCGAGAGATTTCACCAACATGCCTTTGATGTATATGAGACACAATTTTAATGGGACATTACTTTGACTGGACGCTCCACTTCATCAGCCCTGATAAACTTCCTTGCGTATATTCATATCATTTCCCAGCATTTTGAAAGGATTATGATATATATATAAATATATATATATATATATATATATATATATATATATATATATATATATATATTTTTTTTTTTTTTTTTATACCTCGTCGCTGTCTCCCGCGTTTGCGAGGTAGCTCAAGGAAACAGACGAAAGAAATGGCCCAACCCCCCCCATACACATGTACATACACACGTCCACACACGCAAATATACATACCTACACAGCTTTCCATGGTTTACCCCGGACGCTTCACATGCCTTGATTCAATCCACTGACAGCACGTCAACCCCTGTATACCACATCGCTCCAATTCACTCTATATATATATCCTCTTTTGGAAAAGGGGACCCAGTGGAATTGGAGCTAACGGCTTGAGGTCTTTCCCTCCTTTATTACCACTTCAAAAGAAAGATAGGAAGACAAAGGGGGAACTTTAGAAGCCCTAGACGTCTGTTCTGATCACTACCACGCTTCCGCAAAGGACGCATGCGGGGATGTATAAAGCGGAACGTAATTACCATTATTACATACACGTAATCACCTCTTTCTAAAGTATGGGGAGGTGTTTCCATGCTCCCACCCACCCACCCACACACCCCCTCTTGAATTACCTTTGCGACTGTGCGGTATGTTATCGTACAGTCGACATACGACCATCAGTTCGTGTCGAATGTGTGTCAATTATCTCTCCAAAGCAAGGATATCCTCAGGACCACCCTATCAACAGAAGCCACATTGATATGAAAAAAGAATACATATATATGGCCCGGTCTACACCGGTTCTGTGGGCTTCCCATCTCGGCTCTCGAAGGCCACTTGTGTTTCCCGTTTCTGATTATACCAGGTGTTGGGTTTTCTTGGGAAAGATGAGGTAATTTGGTCTGGAGAGGTTGATGGGGGGAGAGGGGGATGGGGGTTGGGTGGGGGTGTTCTCAAGGGATAGGGGATGGGTGTTGGGTGAGGTGTGAGGGGCCGAGTTTGTTTGTCTCTGGGGTGGGGGGGTGTTGAAGCGGGTGGCCGTGGACTCTCAATCTTACTGAGGTGAGTTGGTTGAGATGTGAGAGGGGTTTGCAATACAAAGGTTTCAACGCCTTTCGTTTGATCTGTGTTTGTTTATATCCATCAGTACTTACATTCTGTTCTCTTATTTCTATGAATTCTCTCAGGGACTTTTTTTTTTTTCACTTAAATAGGTAGTTTTTCATGAAATTATTTTCTAAATTCAAGATAGTTATCAGTCACTACTGTCTTTAGAACATAGCATTTGTCTCTGCGTATGAAATTGTCGAAACATTTATCTGTTTAACTCTTGATTACCTCATTCCCCACGTACCTATGCACATGTATGTGTACACGTAAATGAGATATCTGAAGTGTGAGGCAAGAGACATTTAATTTACTAAATTCATTTCTACACGGAGGTTGTTGGGTGGTTTTTAACGAGCGGAGTGAATGGTGATGGCAAGTGATGGTAGATCTCCATGTTGGTGTAGACATCGCGTTCTGGGGGATCCAGTGTTCCAGTGATGTACATAATGGTTCGTGTTTGTGGGTGTGTGCGGTGTCAGGCGCTGAGATATATGCAGCATATATAGTAAGTATATGTACATATAACACACACACACACACACACACACACACACACACACACACACACACACACACACACAGAAGGTGAAATCGTACTTCAGTAGTTCATAATGTTTCATCTAACAAGTAATTTTTCTGTACTCTGGCACGACATGTTTTCGCAGAGACAATCCACCACACACAGTGCCAATACTTAACAAAGTTATCTAAATCCCAACATCACACTTGGTTCCCGCCGTACAGCACCAATCTGTCTTTTAGAACATGCCTTAGATTAGCTAAGTTAGGAGAATAGGGCAACACTAAACAGTTCTTGTGATGTTGCTTTCCAGTACAATAACACCACCAGCAAGACCTTAGTAAATGATAGGCTAAATTATACAACGATTGGGAGTGTTTACACCGTCAAATGCAAGGCATGAAGATATGTCTATGTAGGCCAAACAGGTAAAACGGTAAAAGAGAGGTGTTATTGGCACCGTCATTCAGTACGTAGGGATGACCACAAAAATGCGATCGCTAAACATTGTCATGAAAATGATCACCCCAGAGATCTTGAAAATCCCGTTATTTATATTTGTGATGAAAATGATCACCCCAGAGATCTTGAAAATCCCGTTATTTATATTTGTGATGAAAATGATCACCCCAGAGATCTTGAAAATCCCGTTATTTTATACCCATCTACTGATTATGACACACGTAATATCATTGAACCTGTCTTAATTGCTAATGCTAGCAACTTTAGTTTGTCTTCCAGGCAATTCTAAAGCCCATCCTAGCATTAACCAAATCATTATGAGAGAAATGACAAAACACGAAAACAGAAAAAAAGTTGTTCAAGACACACCCAGCGACCCAGGTCAACCTCCGCCACCGAGCCATACTTAATCACTCTCCCTTACAAAGGTTACGACCAGACATAGTGACAGTGCTTGGCCCAGATGGATTGGTGTTGTACAGCGGGAAGTATGTGTGAAGTTGATACTCATATAACTTTGTTAAGTACTGGCACCTAATGAGGTGGATTGTCTCCACGAAACATGTCGTGCCACATGAATAGAAAAATTACTTGTTAGTTAGACATCATATTAACTCTTACTGAAGTGCAATTTCACCTTATACATATGTTTTTCTTTTTCTTTCAAACTATTCGCCATTTCCCGCGTTAGCGAGGTAGCGTTAAGAACAGAGGACTGGGCCTTTGAGGGAATATCCTCACCTGGCCCCCTTCTCTGTTCCTTCTTTTGGAAAATTAAAAAAAAAAAAAAAAGAAACGAGAGGGGAGGATATATATGAGTCCACGGGGAAAATGAAACGCGATAAGTTCCCAAGAGCACTTTCGTGTAATAATCACATCATCAGGGAAGACACAAGAGAGAAATATAACAATCAGTTGATATACAACGAAGAGCGTAGCTAGGACGCCATTTGGTAAACATGGGATTGCCGCATGTTTACCAAATGGCGTCCTAAAAGAGGAGGGACCGGGGGGCTGGAAAACCTCCCCTCACCTTTTTAGTTTTCCAAAAGAAGAAACAGAGGAGGGGAGCCAAGTCAGGATATACCCTTTGAGGCACACTCCTCTGTTCTTAAGGCTACCTTACTAACGCGGGATAAGGCTAATATGTATGAAAAAAAAGAAATACAGTATTTAATCATCTATTACGAACAAGAAATTATACGTTATATGTCAGGTGTCTTACAGAGAAGAAATGATTTCTTCACGTTCCCAGAATAACGTTCTGGTAATACCCTAGCGTTTGGGGTATATAAGCTGGGTGAAATAGAGTTTTGCCTCATACTCTGCTTGTGGCTTGTCCATCACAGTCTCTGGTTCGACTCGAGGTAAGCATTCCCACACCTCTTACATTGGTGTCACACTGACTCCCTTCACAGGTACAGACTACAGAGTCTTGTGAGTTTTACACTGAGCTTTGAAGTGCGTTTGTAGGGTGAGGCTGACAGTGTAATGTGTTGATGTTGGATGTAATGGAAATCATATGGAGAGTAAGTCACCATTTCTTACCCTCATGCTCTTCTCGCAAAGGATCTTAAATCTTTCATTTCCATTCGTGTCGACTCCATCTTTACGCTCATCTTATTCCATATGCACAGCTGATATAGTAGAAACTTCTCCTCTCCTCCCAATGTTTTTTTCTTGTCTTGTGTGTTTTGCTTTGAAGTTCCTCCTGATCTTCGAGAACTTATCATCTTTAAGATGGTTGCTTGTTCACAGTTCACGTGTTGTGAATATCCTTAGATACAGCATGTTGCCCTTACGTTATCTACTGACTGTATGATGTGTCTCTCTTCTCTCAACAGGTTTGAAACATGATGAAGACCAAGACAATTGTGCTTCTGCTGGTGGTGGTTTTGGTGGCGGCCACCATAGTGCACGGTGAGTGACCTTAGTACATACGTGGTGACCTTAGTGCACGGTGAGTGGCCATAGTACATACATGGTGACCTTAGTGCACGGTGAGTGGCCATAGTACATACATGGTGACCTTAGTGCACCACCGGTGAGTGGCCTTAGTACATACATGGTGGCCTTAGTGCACGTTGAGTGGCCATAGTACATACATGGTGACCTTAGTGCACGGTGAGTGACCATGGTACAGTGAGTGACCTTACTAAAGTTAAAAGACAAAAGAGAGCGGATAAGTCCTACAAGGGAGAGAGTACGAGGGAAAGTAGCAAGATTGGCGATAGTAAGATAAGACAGAGTTAGATGAATATAACATAATGTTGAGAGACGATCTTTATAACCTAATTCTCATCTGAGTGTTTAATACCTCTCTCTTTCTTCTCCAGTCATGCTATAAGCACTGGAAAATCTATAAAGAAAAAGAGTTCTTTGGAGATTTTCTTGTTTATATCTATTCACGTCCTCTTTTTTGGCCTCCCTCTACAGCTCATGGAGTGGGTGGTTTCCACACCTGCGATTATCATCGTGGAGAGTGTCTTCATCCTGGAGATAGGACATGCGTTCAGTTCAAGAGAGATTATTTGTGCTTCACACCAGGCACTTCTTGCTGCGTCGCACGAAGATACCATTATGGTTAGAACGAGGAACTGCACATTTCCTCTCCCCTCCCCCCACCGAAGTGGAGTATGACTTGCCACATGAAGACGTCTGCCGCTGCCAGTGTTCCCTGGTGGAGATGAGTGGAACGAAGCCAGTGAATTCTCCTCCTCTCTCTCTCCCTGGGGTTCATCACTTGACCATCTCGATTGATCTGATCTTTCATGTCTATGCGAAGCTTTCATTTGTTTTTCATTCTTTTGATTCTATTGGTATTCTATACAAGATCTTATGAATATCTAAGGTGTATACAGGCAAAATCTACTTTCCATATGCCAGTCAATGTTAGCAATGATCATTGTAAAAGTATGTTTAGCATATGGAGATGTGTTAGTGTTTGTATATCCTCATGTTGAAATATGTTGCTGTGAACTACTTCATGTAGAAGCTTTTTAATGTCTCACTAAAGCTGAATTATAATTGAACGTATTGTTTGATTAAAGACTTCCTCTGTCTGCATTCAGTGTCAAGACAACCATCACCATACACTTCTTTGTGCGTTTACTTGGTTTATCTTGTTATTTTCACCTTGCTCTCCCCTTGAAACTATTTTTAGACAAGCCATTTTCAAATTCTACCTCAGCCTATCTAAAAACATATGCTTGTGCTTTGATGTAAGATAAGATACTTGAGAGAGAGAGAGAGAGAGAGAGAGAGAGAGAGAGAGAGAGAGAGAGAGAGAGAGAGAGAGAGAGAGAGAGAGAGAGAGAGAGAGCAGCAGCAGCAGTAATGATTATCAACGTTTATTCAGTATTTAAAATTTTCTTCAATTTTTCTTGTACTTCCCACATGGACAGTTGAAGTTCCATGTTGCAACTACATTTACTCCGAATTCTTCTGTTTAGAACTTTTCAAATAAAAGTTTCACGAAAGTGTCTCATTGCTTCAACTCACTAACTCCGCTGCTGATGAACACTGATTGCTTTTTTTTTTTCACATCCTATTACCTCTACAGAAACCTAACGCCAGAGCTAGCAAAGGAAAAAAATGGGTAAATATGTATATGAAACATGGCAACTAATCACATTTTCATGTCCTCCTGTCCTGATGACAATTTAAGATGGAATGCACGATCCACAAGGCACCAATACCACCTTACTGGACACACAAGGACTGCTTCAAAATCCCCTGGAAGTTGTCTAAACATATGTTTAAGGGATTGGGTAAACGCATACCTCAACTGCTCATCGTCATTTCACTCTTGTCTTTCTCGAGACCTGGTGAAGCGTTTTGAGAGGAGGTCAGTCTCAGTGAGGAGGGAAGAGGTGGTTATTATGACTTCTTTGTTCGTCCTGTGTGACGTCGGTGGTTCTCATGCCTCCAGGGAGGCATCGAGGAGAAAGGAATAGAAACATTTTCCGGGCTAGTACCCATCTATCCGTCCAACCCATTCCATCCCATGAACACCCCCTGCATCTGAAATCAAGTTATCACATCCCTACAGTCGACACACACACACACACACACACAAACACGCACACACACACACAGACAAAGCCTCACCATCCACAACTCATTACACACCATCATCCATTACCCCCCCTCCCATCTCCCCTCACTCCCCGCCGCACATTAGCTCTCTCCCTCAGCCACAACAAACATCTCGTGCCTAACATCCGTTGTTTACCGACCCCATACTCCTTCCTCCCTCCTTCCCCCAGTGTACCTCATCCACCGCACCAATAACACAACAACCATCATTAACACTACAGTTTCCCTCCCCCTTCCCTCCCTCCCTCCGTCCCTCCGTCCCTCTCCCTTTCAACAACCATCATTAACACTACAGTTTCCCTCCCCCTTCCCTCCCTCCCTCCGTCCCTCTCCCTTTCAACAACCATCATTAACACTACAGTTTCCCTCCCCCTTCCCTCCCTCCCTCCGTCCCTCCGTCCCTCTCCCTTTCAACAACCATCATTAACACTACAGTTTCCCTCCTCACCCTCCCTCCGTCCCTGCGTCCCTCTCCCTTTCTACTACTGAGCCTCAAAGACACGGGACTCAACTCACGACCACAGTAACCTACATGCCCAACCTCCACCACACAGACCCCGGCCGGGGCTTTGCCTCGCCCGTGATCAAAAAAAACGCCACAGCCATAGTCTAGTAGGTGGTACCTGGCAACTGCTTACCTCTGGGAAAACAGGAGTGGGTTTGTCCGATTGCCTAATGGCCTCCAACACTAGTATTTAATTGTGATAAACCAGGTATGTGACCCTGAGGACAGTGGGACGATCCAGTTCTGAAAGGTTTACTTGTACTGAACACACACACAGACACACACACACACACACGCACACACATGTAACCAAGACGAGAAGGTAGGTTCAAGGGATTGCTGGAAGTCAGAAATGTGGTGCAAATGCAGACATTGAGTTACCTTTGTGTTACGTAAAGGTAAGGTAACTTGATATACCCTAGACTCCGCGAACTGATTGGCTAATTCAAAAGGAGAACGAAACGAGACATTTACGAGTGAGGTGAAAGAAAATAAGGTGTGTGTGTGTGTGTGTGTGTGTGTGTGTGTATTTGATGCACTTATTCTTTTCGCCAATGATAAAAGCTTCCATCTACGAATACCAGGCTGTCACATTGGAAAAATTAGATTGAATAAACTTCTCCAAAAGACATCTACCTGTACGACGCGACGTTAAGAGTATATATATGGGTTAATAAGACAGTTTCACCACACACTCGCCCAGTCTCCTGTCCAACACAGTTGCTGAGACTACTACAGGTAAGAATTGCTGCCCCGCCTCCTCATACACAGATATAACCCAGAGATCAACTTCATCTTCGCTGATTGAAGAGATAAACATCATATTGTATCCCTCAGAGTCAAGCAAATTCAGCAACTTGTAACTATATCTTTAAGAGGATTTGGGCAACATCTTCGCTCTCTAACTACGCCACAGCCAACTGACGTGTTCATACACTTAGAGCACTCGAAGAAGAAAAAAAAAACACACACACACACACTTCGCCTCTACCACCCACCCCAAAAAAACCCAGTTTTATTTTAGAGATATTGATGCCAGTTTTACACAAGTCATTTGCAAGACGTCTTAGTTGGCTATTGATACGGGAAATTCTTACAAAGCCAACAGGGTGAGGTAGAGGTTATTGCTTGAAGGCTAATACTCCAAGTATCTATACACAAACCATGCCTCTTCTTCTTCTTCTTCTTCTCTAAAACCAGGAGTTCAACCTGAGTACAAGAGAACTCTCGATCTTATGCACAGTTCACGTGTTGTGAATATGCTTAGATACAGCATCTTGCCCTTACGTTATCTACTGACTGTATGATGTGTCTCTCTTCTCTCAACAGGTTTGAAGACCAAAGAAAAATGTTGAAGTTCGCATCATTCATGCTGATTCTGGCGGTGGCGTTGCTGGTGGCTGTTTCAGTCCAGGGTGAGTGATTTGAGTACGTACATGGTGACCTTGGTAGATACGTGGTGACTTTAGTGCGCGATGAGTGACCTTAGTTCATACGTAGTGACCTTGGTGCATGGTGAGTGACCTTAGTTCATACGTAGTGACCTTGGTGCATGGTGAGTGATCTTAGTTCATACGTAGTGACCTTGGTGCATGGTGAGTGACCTTAGTTCATACGTAGTGACCTTGGTGCACGGTGAGTGACCTTAGTTCATACGTAGTGACCTTGGTGCATGGTGAGTGACCTTAGTTCATACATGGTGACCTTACTGAACGATGAGTGACCTTAGTATATATAAATATAAAACGCTGGGAAATTCCCATACCTTAAGATTTGGCTCATCTTTCGTTTTTCGTGGTGTAAAAAGAATGAATAGATTCTCATACATGAACACGTTTTCCAAGGGTTATCCAGTTCGTTCATGGACTGGAAGGTGAATGACGGAGATGGCTTCACCTTTCCAAAGTGCTAAAGAAAAACAACTATGTAAATTTCATGTTCTTAAAGTAAGAATAATAAGAAGAAAAAAAAGTAGTGAGGTTTCTCTCTGGTGTGGGAGGTCAAATTGAACTGTGTGGGAGGGAGGAAGGATGACTTAGCAGGCATGAAAGTTTGCGAAAACGTATGTTAACGACGAAGAAGATTTTGCACCATCTTCAATCACAGTCCTGAAGAGGTGGCAGAAGGTTAAAGGAGGGAGAGAGAGAGAGAGAGAGAGAGAGAGAGAGAGAGAGAGAGAGAGAGAGAGAGAGAGAGTCCAAAAGGACAGGATCAGGTGGTTAGGAAACTGGTCTTAAGGATACAACCAACATTGAACCACCTCCTCTACTTCCCTTTTTCTTCCCCCCCTATCGTGCAGGCGGGGACTTACTTACTTACTCTCTCTCTCTCTCTCTCTCTCTCTCTCTCTCTCTCTCTCTCTCTCTCTCTCTCTCTCTCTCTCTCTCTCTCTCTCTCTCTCTCTCTCTCTCTGCCGAAGTGGCTCTCTGAAGTTGTTTCCCCCCCCCAACCCCCTCCTCCTCCTCCTCCTCCCTCCCTCTCTCCTCCTCACGTATCACTAACCACGTCCCTTCCATCCTTCCCTCACAGCAATCCTCACATGCGAGAGCTTCAACGGAGTGTGCACGTATGGCTACTGCAGCCGTGTCAACAGAACCTTGCCATGCTTTGGTGGAGGCGTCTGCTGTGTTGATTATGCGCGCTAGGAGCACGAAGGCCACTGCTGTTCCTCGTCTTCCTGGAATGACCTATTGTTTCCAGTATTTTTCTCCTCCCAAGATAAACCGCTGATTCCAGTGTGTTTCCAGATGACCTTATTGATTCCATTGTCCCCCATATGGAATCGAAAGTAACTAAGGTAGGAAAATCTGTCTCTCTCTCTCTCTCTCTCTCTCTCTCTCTCTCTCTCTCTCTCTCTCTCTCTCTCTCTCTCTCTCTCTCTCTCTCTGCAACGATAATCCAGATTAAGTCTTGCTGAGTTGTTCTTGAAAGGTCTGTGGTCTCTCTACGAGCCCTATGAAATCCATTTTACCTACAGGCGCTATCTACTGCTCAAGCGCAATCTAAACCTCAAGCGCCATCTACTCCTCAAGCGCCATCTATTCCTCAAGCGCTATCTACCACTCAGTTACTACCTACTCCTCAAGCACCACGTACTCCTCCTTATTACAGTGAACTGCAGCCATAATTGTCTCAAAGTCTGTCTTGCTTTGAGAAATGTGTCATATCTTTGTGATTCCATCCCCACTGAAGTGCTATAATGTCAAGTACTCCATGAGGATGCTTCAGATGTTTCAGCTGAAGAATGGCAAATAAACTTCCATCAAAAAACACAAAAATGCCTTTTAGTATATGATATCCTATATATATATATATATATATATATATATATATATATATATATATATATATATATATATATATATATATATATATATATATATATATATATATATATATCCAGTCAACTCAAGAAACATTAAGGTTTCTCACTGCAGGCAGTAGGTATCTGGTAAATAAGAGGGTGCCAGAGAGAGGGACGAGTATGCAGTTTGTGGGGGATGAGAGGGGCTGGCAAGTGAGTCAGGAGGCTGCGTCATTGGAGTTCATTATTATAAAGGAACTTCTGACATCAAGGGAGTCCTTCACTTCCCTGCTACTGACTGTGACGCAGACCTGAAGCTGTAGAAATAATAATATAATGGCTCATGGGATTGTCTTTGTATAATTACATATATATCATTGTACTGTCAGTGTACGAAATATAACTATAAGACAAATGGCATTTCTATATTGACGAAGGATACATATGTATGATGGTCGTCAAAGGAATAGAGACAGAAATGATCTTTCTCTCTCTCTCTGTCTCTGTCTCTCTCCCTCTCTTCCTCCTCATGTTTGTCATCTTACAACAATGGTCAAACATGTACCTTAGAAGGACGAGCACAGTAAGAACAAAATGATTTTCATGACTGTAATAGTTCCTAAATTCCCAAAAGAATTCTACAGTGTCCTTACGCTGAATGTACAACTATGAAATGTTTAGGAAAACGATACGTTCATTTAGGTTCAATTTTACTTAGAAGCACTGAGCAGAAACATATGAAGCACAGGAAACTTCTACATGTAGTAGTTCACAGCAACATATTTCAACATGAGGATATACAAACACTAACACATCTCCATATGCTAAACATACTTTTACAATGATCATTGCTAACATTGACTGGCATATGGAAAGTAGATTGTGCCTGTATACACCTTAGATATTCATAACATCGTGTATAGAATACCAATAGAATCAAAAGGATAAAAAAAAAATGAAAGCTTCGCGTAGACATGAAAGATCAGATCAATCGAGATGGTCAAGTGCCGAACCCCAGGGAGAGAGAGAGGAGGAGAATTCACTGGCTTCGTTCCACTCATCTCCACCAGGGAACACTGGCAGCGGCAGACGTCTTCATGTGGCAAGTCATACTCCACTTCGGGATGAGTGACCCTCGTCAATAATGACCATATTTGTTGACGCAGCAGACTGTGCCAGGTAAGGTGCAAGTGAGAGAATAATCAACCTTATTGCATGGGTGTGTGGGATGGATACACGCTCCTCTATTCTTTAAGCAGTCTCTAGTAGGGACGTAACCCCCAGCTGTGGAGGAGAAGAGAGGATCGTGGTTAGATACAAACAAGAGAATGGCCTCACTGTCAATGTTAATCCTGTATTGCGATAAAAGGAAGGGAGAGGGGGGTCAATCCTGGCTACTGTGACATCCTGCCACCTTACCTGTGGACAGAGAGGAGGGTCGGGGAAGAACACAGTTGCTCTACAGATGGAATTCCTAGCATTAAGGTGCACTGACCATCATCTATGGTTACCTTGTAGTAATCAATCATCATGTATGTACTAAGGCCACTCACCGTGCAAGAAGGTGGCCATGTATGTACTGTGGCCACTCACCGTGCACTAAGGTGACCATGTATGCACTGTGGCCACTCGCCGTGCACTAATGTCACCATGTATGTACTGTGGCCATTTACGTGCACTAATGTCACCATGTATGTACTGTGGCCATTTACGTGCACTAAGGTCACCACGTATGTACTAAGGTCACTCACCTTGCACTACGGTGGCCGCCACCAAAACCACCACCAGCAGAAGCACAATTGTCTTGGTCTTCATCATGTTTCAAACCTGTTGAGAGAAGAGAGACACATCATACAGTCAGTAGGTAACTTAAGAGCAAGATGCTGTATCTAAAGATATTCACAATACGTGAACTGTGCATAAGGAGCCAAACTCGACATTTCTCTTGTAGTCCAAGTTGAACTCCTGGTTAGAGAAAACCCCACATTGCATCCTTCCAAAATAAGATAATACGTCAGTCACTCAATATTCTTTTGAGGAAAGAGAAGATTTTCTCTTCATATGACCGTTAAATCTTAAACGAGTGCTTAAAACTTGTATTATACAGGGCCTGGGAATTTCTTGATATCTTGACCACGACGATACGATGTTTAGGGATGATGGCCAATTAAAGGTCACGTTCAGAGGTTGTTTAAACATCGTGCAGTTGTACTCATAGATTTTTATCGACGTACACTGGAGGATCACACCGTCGCACCTCCTAGAATTGAAACGTCGCACGCAAAAGATTTGAACTCGCGATGTTCATTAGTTGCACTGGCGTTATACGCGAAGCTAGTTAAGCGGTGGTGTTATACGCTAAGTCAATTAAAGCGTTCTTCGTCTTCTTGATTAGACTTTGTGTGTGTGTGTGTGTGTGTGTGTGTGTGTGTGTGTGTGTGAGTGTGTGTCTTTATCCCTCTGTGCTTTCAGAGAGGCTACAGAAATATAGACACATAAAACTATAAGACATATAAAAAAGATATTGCTATTCCATGTATTGAAGATCATGGGAGGTTCTCTGAAGTGTGGGAATATTTACCTGGATTTGTCTCAGCAACTGTGACGGTCAGATGACTGTGTAAGGATGTGGTAACGCTTCCCATGATCCACAATATATATACAATACACCTAAGGCCTGAGGGAAACAACAGAATGTCTGCTGGAGAAGTTTATTAAACTGACTTTTGAAAGTCACGGCAGGTTTGACTAAAAAAAAGGAATTCTTCTCATTGGTAAAAAAATAGGTTGACGTTTGGAAAAACCAGACACACACACACACACACACACACACACACACACACACACACACACACACAGATAGATCTTTAGATGTATTACACAAAGAGGCCTGTAACAGGGCTGCGCTGCAATAAGTAGCAAAGGAATGACGACCCATTGAAGTAAGAAGCTCTTCGCAAAATTGTGCTCATGTTTCGACCAGTTGCCGGAATCGACTTCTAACTCTCGTTATAGCCTCATGACACAGGCAGTCCGGTAACACACACACACACACACACACACACACACACACACACACACACACACACACACACACACACATACACACACACACACATATATTAGAGCTAATATGTATAAAGTTAAAAGACGGGGACATCATAAAGCACTCTCCCTATAACATAGGAATTATAAACATTACAACAGTTAACGCAGGCATTTTTTGTTGCCATTATCTTGTTTTCTGTTTATGCTAAATGTTAGGTATGTGTGTGTGTGTGTGTGTGTGTGTGTGTGTGTGTGTGTGTGTGTGTGTGTGTGTGTGTGTGTGTGTGTGTGTGTGTGTGTGTGTGTGTGTGTCTGTGTGTGTCTTATTGCCAATGCTAGCATTCATCCCCTGGTTACCAGCTACTTACTTCCCCGCCTGAGCACCAGCTAATCATACAGGCCCATAGTCACATTAGGATCCACTTTATGAGAGAGTCGTTGTTTTGCGGATTTGAGACAAAAGATCGCCAAGAAAAATGGAAGATTTTGATAATATGTTGCTGGTCTGCACTTTAAACGGCTTCACAGAAATAGGTAATGTTGTGTTGTCTCTTCAGGCGAGAGAGAGAGAGAGAGAGAGAGAGAGAGAGAGAGAGAGAGAGAGAGAGACAGAGAGATCTTAGCATATGTTGCATTGGCATCTAGACGAAGATTCTTGCTATATTCTCGTATTTCTTGGGTCAAGAAGAAATCGACATCTCTATCATTATCCAACCATCTGTCAATGTAGAATTTTCTATTACCCCTCGCACTCTCTCCACTCCCCCAGCCCAAAACCGCAAATAAGATAGCCCATCACAACACCCCAAGCATCCAGCTACAACAGATTCATCTCCATTATATACCATCACACCAGTCGTAACGACACATTATCATCATCATCACCGTCATCATCATCATCATCATTATCATCATCGTCATCATCATCATCATCACCGTCATCATCATCATCATTATCATCCATTGTCTACCAACCCATCTCCTGGGCGTCTCATCCATCCAAGTCAACATCTCCAACACAACACCTGGGTTCAACATTCTAGCACCCACACTCCTGCAATCCATATCCAAGGCAATCCACCTCACCCATCATAAAGAAAAAGAAAATACCCCAACATCCAACATGTGAACAATGGGCTACACCCCAGCTCAACCCCAACACAACCTCACCCTCTCATCACCCACCACACGAACCCTTGAGGGAAAAACCATCTCCTTCGCCTCCGACAACAGGCAAGCCACCATCAGAACCGCCTGTGATCGAAACATTGGCAACTCCTCATCTCTGAGGAAGCAGAGCGGGGGAAATCCTCGAGTTGCATGACCTTCTTCCTATTGTCTAATTTTTATTACTGTTATCGAAGGCCCCTGAGGATATTTCTCATATTCCCAGTTGCGAAAGATCCTGCGCCTACCAGGGCATGACTGACCTGCTTGTAAAAACGACCAGTAGTTACACACACACACACACACACACACACACACACACACACACACATATACATAGACAAACACACACACACACACACACACACACACACACACACACACACACACACACACACACACACACACACACACACACACACAGAGTTCAATCCCAGTTTTCTACATCTTGTAATAACTTCAGCTTTGTATTTTCATCCGCACGTCTGCCTAAATCCAATAGACCGTTATTTGTTCATTTATGTACTCATTTATTTAAACGCAGCCACACAGAAGGAATAATAGAAAGTATAGAAAAGAGCATGTTGAATTATCCTTGGTGTGTTGTGTCTGTGTTAGTAAACCTAGTTTAAACATTTATCTTCCTTGGAAAATATTATCATCCAATACCAACAGATTACACTAATGATATGTAAGGAAAAATTCCTCTAGGTTTTAGAAAGGTATGGGATAATGAATAGATTAATTTGAAGTCTTTAGAATTTCTTGACCTGGCTTATAAAGGTAATGATTTATAAGAAAAAATAACCTTAAATTTTAGAAGTGTATGAGATAATGAATTGATTAATTTGAAGTCTTTAAAATTTTCTTGACCTGACTTATAAAGGTAATTATGATGATAATAGTAATATAGTATGTACCTGTATGTGAGAGTGATGACTGTGAAGTTGAAAGGCATATACAGAGAATCAGATTGGTAAGGAGCAGTGTGGTTTTAGGAATGGTAAAGGATGGGTGGATCAAGTGTTTGTTTTGAAGAATGTGTACATAAAATGTTTAGAGAAACGGGTAGACTTGTATGTGGCATTTATTGATTTGAAGGAGGCATATGATAGGCTGACAGAGATGCCTCGCGGAAGGTCATAAGAATATACTGTGTGCGAAGAAAGCTGTTAGAAGCATTGAAAAGTTTTCATCAAGGGTTTAGTAGGGTGTGTGTGCTAGAAGGAAGAGATGTGAATGATTACAAGAGAAGGCTGGTCTCCGGCAGGGGTGTGTCATGTCACTGTGGTTATTTGATTTGTTTATGAATGGGTTGTTGAGGGAGGTAGATAAGAGGGTCCTGCAGAGAAGGACGAGTATGCAGTTTGTGGGGGATGAGAGGGACTGGCAAGTGAGTCAGGAGGCTGCGTCATTGGAGTTCATTATTATAAAGGAACTTCTGACATCAAGGGAGTCCCTCACTTCCCTGCTACTGACTGTGACGCAGACCTGAAGCTGTAGAAATGATAATATAATGGCTCCTCAGATTGTCTTTGTATAATTACATATATATCATTGTACTGTCAGTGTTCTAAATATAACCATGAGACAAATGTCATTTCTATATTGACGAAGGATACATATGTATGATGGTCGTCAAAGGAATAGAGATAGTAATCATCTTTCTTTCTCTCTCTGTCTCTGTCTCTCTCCCTCTCTTCCTCCTTATGTTTGTCATCTTACAACAGTGGAAAAACACGTATCTTAGAAGGACGAACAAAATAAGATCAAAATGATTCTCATGACTGCAATAGTTCCTAAACTCCCAAAAAGAATTCTTTGGTGATGGTTGTCATTACGCTGAATATACAAATATGTAATGTTTAGTAAAACAATACGTTCATTTAGGTTCAATTTTACTTAGAAGCACTGAGCAAAAACATATGAAGCACAGGAAACTTCTACATGTAGTAGTTCACAGCAACATATTTCAACATGAGGATATACAAACACTAACAAATCTCCATATGCTAAACAAACTTTTACAATGATCATTGCTAACATTGACTGGCATATGGAAAGTAGATTTTGCCTGTATACACCTTAGATATTCATAAGATCGTGTATAGAATACCAATAGAATCAAAAGGATAAAAAAAATGAAAGCTTCGCTTAGACATGAAAGATCAGATCAATCGAGATGGTCAAGTGATGAACCCCAGGGAGAGAGAGAGGAGGAGAATTCACTGGCTTCGTTCCACTCATCTCCACCAGGGAACACTGGCAGCGGCAGACGTCTTCATGTGGCAAGTCATACTCCACTTCGGGATGAGTGATCCTCGTCTCTATCCATAATGTCTCTTGACGCAGCAAGCTGTGCCAGGTACGGCGCAATGGTACGAGTAGTCGAATTTAATGCATGGGTTTGCGGTGTGAATACACACTCCATATCTGTTTTCGCAGGGGACAACAGGGACGTAACCCCCAGCTGTGGAGGAGAAGAGAGGATCGTGGTTAGATACAAACAAGAGAATGGCCTCACTGTCAATGTTAATCCTGTATTGCGGTAAAAGGAAGGGAGAAGGGGTCAATCCTGGCTACTGTGACATCCTGCCACCTTACCTGTGGACAGAGAGGAGGGTCGGGGAAGAACACAGTTGCTCTACAGATGGAATTCCTAGCATTAAGGTGCACTGACCATCATCTATGGTTACCTTGTAGTAATCAATCATCATGTATGTACTAAGGCCACTCACCGTGCACGAAGGTGGCCATGTATGTACTGTGGCCACTCACCGTGCACTAAGGTGACCATGTATGCACTGTGGCCACTCGCCGTGCACTAATGTCACCATGTATGTACTGTGGCCATTTACGTGCACTAAGGTCACCATGTATGTACTGTGGCCACTCACCGTGCACTAAGGTCACCACGTATGTACTAAGGTCACTCACCTTGCACTACGGTGGCCGCCACCAAAACCACCACCAGCAGAAGCACAATTGTCTTGGTCTTCATCATGTTTCAAACCTGTTGAGAGAAGAGAGACACATCATACAGTCAGTAGATAACGTAAGGGCAACATGCTGTATCTAAAGATATTCACAATACGTGAACTGTGCATAAATATTCTAGATGATGGGAGGTTCTCTGGAGTGTGGGAATATTTACCTGGATTTGTCTCAGCAACTGTGACGGTCAGATGACTGTGTAAGGATGTGGTAACGCTTCCCATGATCCACAATATATATACAATACACCTAAGGCCTGAGGGAAACAACAGAATGTCTGCTGGAGAAGTTTATTAAACTGACTTTTGAAAGTCACGGCAGGTTTGACTAAAAAAAAAAGGAATTCTTCTCATTGGTAAAAAAAAAAAATAGGCTGACATTTGGAAATACCAGACAAACACACACACACACACACACACACACACACACACACACACACACACACACACACACACACACACACACACACACAGAGATAGATCTTTAGATGTATTACACAAAGAGGCCTGTAACAGGGCTGCGCTGCAATAAGTAGCAAAGGAATGACGACCCATTGAAGTGAGAAGCTCCTCGCAAAATTGTGCTCATGTTTCAACCAGGTTTATAGTCACTTTAGGATCCACTTTCTGAGAGAGTCATTGTTTTGGGGATTTGAGACAAAAGATGGCAAAAAAAAAAAAAAATGGGAGATTTTGATAATATGTTGCTGGTCTGCGCTTTAAACGACTTCACAGAAATAGGCAATGTTGTGTTGTCTCTTCAGGAGAGAGAGAGAGAGAGAGAGAGAGAGAGAGAGAGAGAGAGAGAGAGAGAGAGAGAGAGAGAGAGAGAGAGAGAGAGAGATTTTGGCATATGCTGCATTGGCATCTAGACGAAGATTCTTGCTATATTCTCGTATTTCTTGGGTCAAGAAGAAATCGACATCTCTATCATTATCCAACCATCTGTCAATGTAGAATTTACTTATCACCCCTCGCACTCTCTCCACTCCCCCAGCCCAAAACCGCAAATAAGATAGCCCATCACAACACCCCAAGCCAGCTACAACAGATTCATCTCCATTATATACCATCACACCAGTCGTAACGACACATTATCATCATCATCATCATCATCATCATCATCACCGTCATCATCACCATCATCATTATCATCATCCATTGTCTACCAACCCATCTCCTGGACGTCTCATCCATCAAATTCAACATCTCCAACCCATCTCCTGGACGTCTCATCCATCCAAGTCAACATCTCCAACCCATCCCCTGGGTTCAACATTCTAGCACCCACACTCCTGCAATCCATATCCAAGGCAATCCACCTCACCCATCATAAAGAAAAAGAAAATACCCCAACATCCACCATGTGAACAATGGGCTACACCCCAGCTCAACCCCAACACAACCTCACCCTCTCATCACCCACCACACGAACCCTTGAGGGAAAAACCATCTCCTTCGCCTCCGACAACAGGCAAGCCACCATCAGAACCGCCTGTGATCGAAACATTGGCAACTCCTCATCTCTGAGGAAGCAGAGTGGGGAAATCCTCGAGTTGCATGACCTTCTTCCTAGTGTCTAATTTTCATTACTCCCTTTATCGGTGGACCCTGAGGGCATTTGTCAGATTTCCAGTTGCGAAAGATCCTGCGCCTACCAGGGCATGACTGACCTGCTTGTAAAAACGACCAGTGGTTACACACACACACACATACACATACACACACACATTGAAGGAGGCATATGATGGGCGGGACAGAGATCCCTCGGGGAAAGGGGGTTTCATAAGAATTTTACTGTGTGCAAAAAAAAAAAGGGTTGTTAGAAGCTTTGGGAAAAGTTTTCATAAAGGGTTTTTAGTAGGGTGTGTGTGCAAAAGGGGGAAGAAAAGGGGAATGTTTACAAGAGAAGGTTTGGTTTCTCCGGCGGGGGTTTGTGTCAGTCACTGTGGTTATTTGATTTGTTTAAAAAATGGGTTGTTGAGGGAGGTAGAAAAGGGAGGGCCCTGCAGAGAAGGACGAGTTTGCAGTTTGTGGGGGATGAGGGGGACGGGCCCAAGTGAGTCGGGAAAGGTTGCGTCTTTGGGAGTTATTATTATAAAGGAACTTCGGGACATCAAGGGATTTCCCCTCACTTTCCCTTGTACTGACTGTGAGGGCAGCCCTGAAGTTTGTAGAAATGATAATATAATGGTTTCCTCAGATTGTTTTTTGTATAATTAATAATATCATTGTACTGTCGTGTTTAAATAAAACCTTGAGACAAATGTCATTTCTATATTACGAAGGATACATATGTATGATGGTCGTAAAGGAATAGAGTAGTAATCATCTTTCTTTCTCTCTCCTTCTCTGTCTCTCTCCCTCTCTTCCTCCTTATTTTTTGTCATCTTACAACAGGGGAAAAAACACGTATCTTAGAAGGACGAACAAAATAAGAACAAAATGATTTTCATGACTGCAATAATTCCTAAACTCCCAAAAAGAATTCTATGGTGATGGTTGTCATTACCCTGAATATACAAATATGTAATGTTTAGTAAAACGATACGTTCATTTAGGTTCAATTTTACTTAGAAGCACTGAGCAAAAACATATGAAGCACAGGAAACTTCTACATGTAGTAGTTCACAGCAACATATTTCAACATGAGGATATACAAACACTAACAAATCTCCATATGCTAAACAAACTTTTACAATGATCATTGCTAACATTGACTGGCATATGGAAAGTAGATTGTGCCTGTATACACATTAGATATTCATAAGATCGTGTATAGAATACCAATAGAATCAAAAGGATTAAAAAAAAAATGAAAGCTTCGCTTAGACATGAAAGATCAGATCAATCGAGATGGTCAAGTGATGAACCCCAGGGAGAGAGAGAGGAGGAGAATTCACTGGCTTCGTTCCACTCATCTCCACCAGGGAACACTGGCAGCGGCAGACGTCTTCATGTGGCAAGTCATACTCCACTTCGGGATGAGTGATCCTCGTCTCTATCCATAATGTCTCTTGACGCAGCAAGCTGTGCCAGGTACGGCGCAATGGTACGAGTAGTCGAATTTAATGCATGGGTTTGCGGTGTGAATACACACTCCATATCTGTTTTCGCAGGGGACAACAGGGACGTAACCCCCAGCTGTGGAGGAGAAGGGAGGATCATGGTTAGATACAAACAAGAGAATGGCCTCACTGTCAATGTTAATCCTGTATTGCGATAAAAGGAAGGGAGAGGGGGTCAATCCTGGCTACTGTGACATCCTGCCACCTTACCTGTGGACAGAGAGGAGGGTCGGGGAAGAACACAGTTGCTCTACAGATGGAATTCCTAGCATTAAGGTGCACTGACCATCATCTATGGTTACCTTGTAGTAATCAATCACCATGTATGTACTAAGGCCACTCACCGTGCAAGAAGGTGGCCATGTATGTACTGTGGCCACTCACCGTGCAAGAAGGTGGCCATGTATGTACTGTGGCCACTCACCGTGCACTAAGGTGACCATGTATGCACTGTGGCCACTCACCGTGCACTAAGGTGACCATGTATGCACTGTGGCCACTCGCCGTGCACTAATGTCACCATGTATGTACTGTGGCCATTTACGTGCACTAAGGTCACCATGTATGTACTGTGGCCACTCACCGTGCACTAAGGTGACCACGTATGTACTAAGGTCACTCACCTTGCACTACGGTGGCCGCCACCAAAACCACCACCAGCAGAAGCACAATTGTCTTGGTCTTCATCATGTTTCAAACCTGTTGAGAGAAGAGAGACACATCATACAGTCAGTAGGTAACTTAAGCGCAAGATGCTGTATCTAAAGATATTCACAACACGTGAACTGTGCGTAAATATTCTAGATGATGGGAGGTTCTCTGGAGTGTGGGAATATTTACCTGGATTTGTCTCAGCAACTGTGACGGTCAGATGACTGTGTAAGGATGTGGTAACGCTTCCCATGATCCACAATATATATACAATACACCTAAGGCCTGAGGGAAAAAACAAAATGTCTGCTGGAGAAGTTTATTAAACTGACTTTTGAAAGTCACGGCAGGTTTGACTAAAAAAAAAAAGGAATTCTTCTCATTGGTAAAAAAAAAAAAATAGGCTGACATTTGGAAAAACCACACACACACACACACACAGATAGATCTTTAGATGTATTACACAAAGAGGCCTGTAACAGGGCTGCGCTGCAATAAGTAGCAAAGGAATGACGACTCTTTGAAGTGAGAAGCTCCTCGCAAAATTGTGCTCATGTTTCAGACAGGTTTATAGTCACTTTAGGATCCACTTTCTGAGAGAGTCATTGTTTTGGGGATTTGAGACAAAAGATGGCAAAAAAAAAAAAATGGGAGATTTTGATAATATGTTGCTGGTCTGCGCTTTAAACGACTTCACAGAAATAGGCAATGTTGTGTTGTCTCTTCAGGAGAGAGAGAGAGAGAGAGAGAGAGAGAGAGAGAGAGAGAGAGAGAGAGAGAGAGAGAGAGAGAGAGAGAGAGAGAGAGATTTTGGCATATGCTGCATTGGCATCTAGACGAAGATTCTTGCTATATTCTCGTATTTCTTGGGTCAAGAAGAAATCGACATCTCTATCATTATCCAACCATCTGTCAATGTAGAATTTACTTATCACCCCTCGCACTCTCTCCACTCCCCCAGCCCAAAACCGCAAATAAGATAGCCCATCACAACACCCCAAGCATCCAGCTACAACAGATTCATCTCCATTATATACCATCACACCAGTCGTAACGACACATTATCATCATCATCATCATCATCATCATCATCATCACCGTCATCATCACCATCATCATTATCATCATCCATTGTCTACCAACCCATCTCCTGGACGTCTCATCCATCAAATTCAACATCTCCAACCCATCTCCTGGACGTCTCATCCATCCAAGTCAACATCTCCAACCCATCCCCTGGGTTCAACATTCTAGCACCCACACTCCTGCAATCCATATCCAAGGCAATCCACCTCACCCATCATAAAGAAAAAGAAAATACCCCAACATCCACCATGTGAACAATGGGCTACACCCCAGCTCAACCCCAACACAACCTCACCCTCTCATCACCCACCACACGAACCCTTGAGGGAAAAACCATCTCCTTCGCCTCCGACAACAGGCAAGCCACCATCAGAACCGCCTGTGATCGAAACATTGGCAACTCCTCATCTCTGAGGAAGCAGAGTGGGGGAAATCCTCGAGTTGCATGACCTTCTTCCTAGTGTCTAATTTTCATTACTCCCTTTATCGGTGGACCCTGAGGGCATTTGTCAGATTTCCAGTTGCGAAAGATCCTGCGCCTACCAGGGCATGACTGACCTGCTTGTAAAAACGACCAGTGGTTACACACACACACACATACACATACACACACACATACATGGACACTTCAAACCCAGTTCTCCAACGTCTGTAATAACTCTAGCTGTGTATTTTCATCCGAACGTCTGACTAAATCCAATAGACCGTTATCTATTCATGTACCCATATATCTCAACGCAGCCACACTGAAGGACAAGTTGGAATGCTAGAAAGTGTTGAAAAGAGCACGTAGAATCATCATCCTTGGCCTATCTCATACCACGTAGCTACAGAGCCTCCTCATCTCACTGTGACCAGCATCTCTGCGACCAACAACACTGGCAGCTCAAGAGGCAGGTTGGCAGTAAACTGCTGACGCGTCTTCGTCACCGAGAGCTTACACCAACCCCTATTCCACGACGTCCCTTACCCTACCAGACCACTGTCCTTCACCACAATCGACTTGTACCCATCAAAACGTGTACAGATATATATATATATATATATATATATATATATATATATATATATATATATATATATATATATATATAAAGCTGGAATTCCCACAGTCGTCAGGGTCATCGATCTACATAATGAGAATTAGCCAGCGGGTGTACAGAGGTGGCGGTATTCCCCGCGCTGTTTTCCTAGAGTTGGTCGAGTTGTCATGTGGCGAAATTCTGGCGGCGGTAGTGGTAGCAATGTCGTGGGAGGTGGGGAAGAGAGGGAGGTCGGGGGATGGAATGCAGGTGGCTGTCTTGTTCCTTGGGCTCGGGCGATGCATGCGGATGAGTTTGTGCTGAGATGTGGGAAGAGGTCTTGCCTAGTTGGTTGGATAAGCTCGGGGGGATGTATATATATATCTCTCTTACGTAGGGAGGCCTGTGGGATGTGAGCTTGGAGATGGGTTTGCTAGATGTTGGGAATGTTGTCGTGGTGGCCAAGGGGAAACTAAGAGGTGGAGGATGATGTTGTGAAGCTAAGAAGGGATGATCTCGGCAGATGAGAGGGGATTACGGGGTAGGAGCTTTAACTATCAATCCACTAAGAGATCCGAGACTCGGCTGACACAACTCCTGGAAAAACTTTCGTGGAAACACACAGAAACCTGGACACACACACACACACACACACACACACACACACACACACACACACACACACACCTATTTGACGGAATGCATTTGGGAAACACATGTTATGATACGGTTGATCATAGTAAAAAAAAAAGAAAGAGGACACAAACGCTGTATAAGAAAAGGAGATAAAATATATCAGTCAAGTTTAGAAATGAATTTAGATTTTTTTTTTTAAATAAAATATAAAATCTGGTCCGCTGGTAAGTTCATGAGGTGGGGAGGGGCGGACTCCGTGTACGGAGGCGATAGTTACTACCGTACAAGAGGTAGAAAGAAAAGAACCTTGCTCTGGATACACCGTGGTTCCTCGACTATACGAGAAGCAAGGAGGTGTGAGGCTAGCTGGAGTTAGTTGGGCCTCAGTCGAAGATCTCCCTGAGACTGTCCACCAGACCATCCAAACTAAGGAGCCCTTGAGAAGCATCCAAGGCCGCTTGACGGGCGGGCAAGGAAACTTCCTCCTCCTCCTCCATGGAGCTGAAAACATCCTCGAAAAGTGTCTGTGCCAGCTGCTCCACATCGTCATCTACTTCGATGCCAAAGGAGGCCTGGACGTCTGCAGTCAGGGTAAAGTATTTGTCGTCAGGAGGAAGGAGGGCAATGGTAGACACGGCATACATAGCAAGGCCGAAGTCGATGATATTGACCTTTGGTGGAAGTGAAAGGTCGTCAGGAACGGTCACGAGAATATTGCCGGAGTGGAGGTCTGAATGGACGATCCCACGGGCGTGAATCTCCTGCAGACACCTGGAAATTTGTAGCCCGATCTGGCCCAGGTACCTGCTGGGTAGATGGTGGTTCCTAAGGAGGTTTTCGAGCGTATGGTGGCCCTCGAAGGACATCAGAAGAGACAGAGGATCGTAGGAAACTGCTAGAAGTTTTGGGGCTCCCCCTGCTCCGTCCAGTTTATCCAAGAAATAAGCCTCCATTTCAAAGTCATGACGAGTTCCAAGTCCGTTGCTCAGTTTCAGTACAGCAGTGGTGTTGTCCCACCTCACAAGATAGGTTGTCCCAAAGGAGCCATGCCCCAAGACTGTTCCCTGTGAGACGAGGCTTTCGATATCTTCTCGGGAGAAAACCTTGTGGCACATCTTGGGGTCAAATGAATCTGAAAAGCCCGCGAACAGGCTCTATGTGTATATATGGGTATCCCAAGGAAAGCTAATCGAAGTGTGCACTATATCCTGGATAGAATTAATATAGGCAACTTTAGAGGATTTCGTGTAGTGGAAATGGCCTCTGATCTGATTTGTTTGGTGTCGAGAACTTAGCGAACATGAAGGTATAGTGAAGATGGATTTACATATGATTCGTAAGGTCTCTTCAAAGGTCAGTGAACCCAGGATGTAGTGAAGATGATGATGTTGGGCGGATGGTAGTGATAAAGGTAGTGAAGATATCCTTTGAGGGGACCTTTAAATGGTGAGATGAAGGCCATTGGTGTGGAGGGTGTAGTGAAGATAGATTTACATGTGATTCGTAAGGTCTCTTCAAAGGTCAGTGAACCCAGGATGCAGTGAAGATGATGATGTTGTGCGGATGGTAGTGATAAAGGTAGTGAAGATATCCTTTGAGGTGACCTTTAAATGGTGAGATGAAGGCCATTGGTGTGGAGGGGGTAGTGAAGATGGATTTACATATGATTCGTAAGGTCTCTTAAGGTCAGTGAACCCAGGATGTAGTGAAGATGTTGATGTTGGACGGATGGTAGTGATACAGGTAGTGAAGATATCCTTTGAGGTGACCTTTGAATGGTGAGATGAAGGCCATTGGTGAGGAGGGTGTAGTGAAGATGGATTTACATATGATCCGTAAGGTCACTTCAAAGAACAGTGGATCGAGGATGTAGTGAAGATGAAAACGTTGGGGTATAGAAATGATTAAGTAGTGAAGATATCCTTTGCGGTGACCTTTAATGGCCAGATCAAAGGCTATATATGTGGAGGGTGTAGTGAAGATGAGTGTGTAGTTAAGATAAAGGTGTTGTGACAATGAGGGACTGTTGAGTACTTGGGAGTTGTAAAGATAGCTTTAGGTTAAATGCCTTTGACCTGACCTACGTGGGTCAGACAGAAGGCTAGAGAGAGAGATAAATGGTTGCTTATCCCTGTTGATAGGGGAGAAAGAATACTTCCCATGTATTCCCTGCTCGTCGTGGAAGGCGACTAAAAGGGGAGGGAGTGGGGGGGGGGGGGCTGGAAATCCTCCCCTCTCGTTTTTAATTTTCCAAAAGAAGGAACAGAGAAGGGTAAGAATGTGAACACTCGAGAGAAATCTCATGGAAGGGAAGAACAGGGGTTCTTTGGTAACTTTTACGTTCTGGCTTATTATTTTGGCCACTATAGAAACCTATCCTTGCCATATGATGACACTAGTTAAGCATATGTATTGGGTATCTTAGCTTCTGTCCAATGTACTGAATCATTTTCAGGCCATCATTTAAAAATTCAGGATCTAAAATCCTATATGCTCTCAGGTACATAGATATGAAAACCGATCATTCTACATTAATATGATGACTGAATCATAGTGGACATAAGACAGTATATTTGTAGGTTTTCTGTAAACTTTAGTTTTTAAGATATCTTTATCCATGATGATCTCTACATCCAAAAAGGGTAACTTATTATTAATTTCGACTTCATGAGTAAATTCTATGGAGGGAGCTAACGAGTCTAACTTGTGAAGGAAGTCCTCAATGGGTAGATTATTAGGCCAAAAGCAACGTACATCGTCTACATATCGGAGCCAAACTATGTTTTGTTCCTTTATAGTGCTTAGCAAATAGAGTATTTTGAAAGCTAACACAAAAACCAAAGATATATGTATATCATGTGCGCGTTTGGTATACAAGTTCTTGAGACAAGTAAGAAGGTATCCCTTCAATGCTTTTCCAAGTAATCCAGTGGAATAATCCTCTCGTGTAACAGGCCAACAGGATTCTTAGAATTTCCTTTGCGTTAGGTGTATATAAGCCGAGTGATGCAGAGTTTCACCTCACACTCAACTTGTCTCTTGCCCGCTACGGTTCCTAGGACGACTCGAGGTCAGTGTCTCCCCCAAGCCCCTGCCACTGGTTTCATGAATTGACCAGCTTCACTGGAGCTCGCCGGAGACTCTGTGTATCAATCCTTCTATTTGTACATTGAGTTTTAAAGTATCATCTCTAGCGAAGCTTACGTAGTGAAATAAGATTTTTGGTGTCGGCTGTCAAGGTGAACCGAGTAAGGGAATGACCACTGTTTTCTAAAAGCCACTTTTCTTACCCCTCACATTCACATCATACAAGCATATGGATATCCCAGTCCAATCTCTTTCTACTTCATCTCCTTGTTCCCCGTGTGCAGTATTCTGCTGGCCGAGAGATATTTCTTTAACCCCCTTGAAGACACTTTACATGTCGGTTCTATTAAGTCTTTGAGTCGGTATTTCTTCCGATTTTCAGATAAAATGACAATTTCACAGATATCACATTCAATATCTTAGGCACAGTTTATGTGTTGTGAATATCCTTAGATACAGCATGTTGCCCTGACGTTATCTACTGACTGTATGATGTGTCTCTCTTCTCTCAACAGGTTTGAAACATGATGAAGACCAAGACAATTGTGCTTCTGCTGCTGGTGGTGTTGGTGGCGGCCACCGTAGTGCAAGGTGAGTGACCTTAGTACATACGTGGTGACCTTAGTGCATGGTGAGTGGCCACAGTACATACGTGGTGACAGTGCACGGTGAGTGGCCACAGTACATACGTGGTGATCTTAGTGCTTGGTGAGTGGCCACAGTACATACGTGGTGACCTTAGTGCACGGTGAGTGGCCACAGTACATACGTGGTGATCTTAGTGCACGGTAAGTGGCCATAGTACATATATAGTGACCTTAGTGCACGGTGAGTGGCCATAGTACATATATAGTGACCTTAGTGAACGGTGAGTGGCCATGGTACATAAATAGTGACCTTAATGCACTGTGAGTGATTTTAAGACATGACACCTGTGCTGGATGGGGTATGCCTCTAATGCTGGGATCTTTATGCCTGTCGCACCAAGTTTCTCTGTGAGGGACTTAACTACATGGTAATCTAAGACTACTCATGTGTTGTGGTTGTGGTATAGAGTCACTTTAGGGTCATCTTAGGTGAGTTAGCATAGGTGATGACGACCTAAGGTCAGGATGAGTGACAACGCCGGCTTGCATAATGAGTATTGTAGGTGAAAACATTGTTAAAAGGAACAAAATGTTAACCTAATGCATGAATATGTGTGTGTAATTGGGTAGGAGGTGCCCTGCACTGTTGGGTGATCGAGAAGCCAAAAGATGGGTTGAACGCGCGCGTCCTCTTTATACAACACATGTTCAGACCCTATGACACACGCGTTCCGATCCTATGACAGATGAGTGGATCAAGATGGAAGAAGAAACATGAGACAACTGTAGCACTGTAGCGCTTTGTTTCAGCCAGCCATTCTTAACCGAACGACACAAAACACATACTTTCTATGGGGTTCATTTGAATGGGTGTTGACTGACGGTGACTCAGATGAGTGAAACTGGCAAGGGAAGGAAAGAGTGGATAAATGCGACTCGCGGTCTAATATTTTCAAAGCAGTTTGCCTTCTACGGCATTGCAAGGTGGTATGATGATGATACTATTGTCTATGTAAGTAAAGCATTTTCTTCTTGGTTAAGAAGCATATTTTTGCAATGGTTAAAGTCTCACTCCTAAGGAAATATGGATCATAGTTCTTCTCTCTTGTGGTATAATTATACATTCTTGACTGAAGATTTTTGCCAGGGAGTCATTTGATATGTCTTTAAGTGCAAGATGAATGAAGGATGTGGTCTTTCCTTGCCAGACTGATGGAAACATTATTCAGATTTCATTTCGTTTTCCTATATTGACGTTTTCCATTCTCAAATATTAACACAGAGTGGACATACAAAGCTTTGAGGGAAACTGCAAAGATGTGAAAGTTTTGGAAAAAATTATTTCAGTGAAAATAGACTTCTGTTTTTTTGGTTGGTTCTCATCACAGTCCTTAACAGATAGATAGCAAGAGGACAGAGAAGGCTAGAGAAAATTTACAAATGAGATACGAAGTGATAAAAGATGAAGATAAAGATAGTATCCATAATTCAATCACAGTAGTGATGATGACGCTTCTGTTCTCCATTTCTTTCAAACTACTTGGATAACTTGGAGCATGACAGCTGCACCTGCACCATTCTAATCGCGCCTTTCCTTCCTTCCCTCCTACAGGTGGTTATGTGGGTGACCGCCCACCCTGCTCTTCTGGAAGTGGGAGATGTTTGTACGAAGGTACACCCTGTTATAGGGAAAATCTCTCCCTTGGCTGCCCTAGGGGTCAGTTTTGCTGTATAATTAAGCGAAATCCTACCTATGGTTAGAAGAAAAGGTTTCAGATCCCTTTCTCGATGAGTTCCTGGAATTACCCTATGAAGACGTCTGTTGCTCCGAGATGACCTGGTGTATATGACCTCCACCGCTTCTTAATTCTTCCCAGATGACCTGATTCAAGAGGAGCTCTGCCTCACTCATTTGTTTTCATATGGTGCTGACACTGACTGTCCAGCCAACCTCGGGTCTTCTGCTTTCCACGCTGATTAATATAGACTTCCATGTATTGCACACAGGAGGACTTTGAACTTTGTTCATGAAATGGCTTATTTTCATTCATTATCTACATAAATAAAATAAAGCATTACGTATTTTATCAATAACCCTGTTAGTTATGAACGTAGTGACTGTTATAGTCTGTTTTCATTTCGTGTTCCTAAATTGACGTTCTCTATTCTCATATATTAACACAGAGTGGACATACAAAGCTTTGAGGGAAACTGCAAAGATGTGAAAGTTTTGGAAAGAATTATTTCAGTGAAGAGAGACTTTTTTTTGGTTACTTCTCATCACAGTCCTTAACAGATGGTAAGAGAAGGCTAGAGAAGATTAACAAGTGAGATACGAACTGATAAAAGATAAAGATAAAGATAATATCCATAACTGAATCTCATTCTATGTGGGATTTTGATATCCAATCCCTCTTCTCTCACATCAAGTTATAGAGTCCTCACATTTTCCACATTTGGCAGTGCCTAGCCACTAACTTCCCTGGTTCTCTTCTCTGCCCACAGGTAAGGTAGCCAGTGTCCAGCCACTAACTTCCCTGACCCTCCTCTCTGTCCACAGGTAAGGTGGCAGGATGCTGGTGTCACAGTAGTGATGATGACGCTTCTCCTCTCCATTTCTTTCAAACTACTTGGATAACTTGGAGCATGACAGCTGCACCTGCACTATTCTAACCGCGCCTTTCCTTCCTTTCTTACTACAGGTGGTTATGTGGGTGACACCCCATCCTGCTCGTCTGAAAAAGGTAAATGTTTGTCTGAAGGCACATCCTGTTATTGGTCAAATCGCTCCCTTGGCTGCCCTAGGGGTCAGTTTTGCTGTATAATGAAGCGAAATCCTACCCATGGTTAGAAGAAAAGGTTTCAGATCCCTCTCTCGATGAGTTCCTGGAATTACCCTATGAAGACGTCTGTTGCTCCGAGATGACCTGGTGTATATGACCTCCACCGCTTCTTAATTCTTCCCAGATGACCTGATTCAAGAGGAGCTCTGCCTCACTCATTTGTTTTCATATGGTGCTGACACTGACTGTCCAGCCAACCTTGGGTCTTCTGCTTTCCACGCTGATTAATATAGACTTCCATGTATTGCATACAGGAGGACTTTGAATTTTGTTCATGAAATGGCTTATTTTCATTCATTATCTGCATAAATAAAATAAAGCATTACGTATTGTATCAATATCCCATTAGTAATAAACGTAGAGACTGTTATAGTCTGTTTTCATTTCGTTTTCCTAAATTGACGTTTTCTATTCTCATATATTAACACAGAGTGGACATACAAAGCTTTGAGGGCAACTGCAAAGATGTGAAAGTTTTGGAAAGAATTATTTCAGTGAAAAGAGACTTTTTCTTTTGGTTACTTCTCATCACAGTCCTTAACAGATGGTAAGAGAAGGACAGAGAAGGCTAGAGAAGATTAACAAGTGAGATACGAACTGATAAAAGATGAAGATAAAGATAGTATTCATAACTGAATCTCATTCTATGTGGGATTTTGATATCCAATCCCTCTTCTCTCACATCAAGTTATAGAGTCTTCACTTCTTCCACATTTGGCAGTGCCTAGCCACTAACTTCCCTGGTTCTCCTCTCTGCCCACAGGTAAGGTAGCCAGTGTCCAGCCACTAACTTCCCTGACCCTCCTCTCTGTCCACAGGTAAGGTGGCAGGATGCTGGTGTCACAGTAGCCAGTGTCCAGCCACTAACTTCCCTGGTCCTCCTCTCTGTCCACAGGTAAGGTGGCAGGATGCTGGTGTCACAGTAGCCAGTGTCCAGCCACTAACTTCCCTGACCCTCCTCTCTGTCCACAGGTAAGGTGGCAGGATGCTGGTGTCACAGTAGCCGGAAATATCATTCCTTTTTTCTGTTACTCTCAAGATTCCGACATAGTGTTGATAACAAGAGGAGCTTCCTCTCCCCCTTCTTCTACACCTGTATAATCACGTCCTTCCTCCTCCACCACAGCTGGTGACGTATCAGTCCTTCCTCCTGCAACACAGCTGGTGACGTATGAGTCCTTCCTCCTCCACCACACTGGTGACGTATCAGTCCTTCCTCCTCCACCACAGCTGGTGACGTATCAGTCCTTCCTCCTCCACCACAGCTGGTGACGTATCATGCGTAGGTAACGGAGGAACATGCCATTACCGTGGCGATCCATGCTATGAGCCCGCCGCCCCCAGTGCTAATCTGCTCGCGACCTGCAACATGCTGTTTGAGAATCCTGCCTCCTACCGAGGAGTAGAGAAGAGAGATTTCAATTCCCCCCTACCCCAAAAAAAAAAGGTTTAAAACCCCTTTCAAGGCTTCTACTGCCCCTGGATGATCTGTTGCATGACCTTTGCTGCTTCTAATGTTCCCAGGCTGACCTTACATTGAGACCTCTTCCTCTTCCACTACCCTGAGATGGATGTTCACGATTTTGATCTGAGGTTGTCCGCAAGAATCTCTACCTTTCCAACGCTGATTGATGATAACTCAAGTACTGGATATTTAAAAGACTTTTAACCTTACTGGTGCAATTGACTATGTTGTTTTATCATTTGTATAAATGATAAAGGCATTTATTAGCATTATCGTCTTCTTCATATGCTTGTAAGTAATTAGAATGATGAGTGTTAAAAATCTGGTCTTGAGCTAAAATTCTTCCATTTTTTTAAATCTTTCTGAAACTGAAGAATATCTTAATCTTTTTTAACTTCGTTTTGTTGACGTGTCTTTCTTTCTTTTTCTGACCACTCACTCCATGATGAAACTGTGTCTTTTAAATGTTTCTGATGCAGGCGTGCCAATAGATTTTCGTAAATATATGTATGTTGTTTTGATATTCCGCTCAAGTCCACAAGCATTACGAAGTTATTTGTCCAGTAAACGTATCTTCAACCGATCATTTCTACTTCCAGTGAAGTTCAGGATCACACACACACACACACACACACACACACACACACACACACGGGAAATAAGGATCTGTCAATCGATAACCTTGGTGAGGACATTAAAAGAGGCATGAATAATAATGCAGGTCAACCTATTAGGTTGATAATGGGTACGGAAATAAAGAGGACAGAGAGAAGGTAATATAAAGTTAACCTACGATGATTGGAAGTACAGAATCGTAAACTAAATACCTTCATGATTAAAGTGAGTGAGTCATAGACTGAATACCTACGTGCCTCGCTTATCTAAGGGAATTCGTAGGACGAACTTCCCTCATCTTGATCGCGACTTTCACGATCCTCATTCACCATGTTCTTCTTATCCTCTTTAGCTCCGCCAATTCTTCAGACCGTTTCTTGTAGGTCTGAAGCCTCCCCCAAAAGGGGTTCATGATTCCATTCTGTCTTTCTCCAAAAGATGTTATCTTCCTGAGATTCGACTCTCTACCCTATTTTTTTTTTCTATAATTTGAGTAAACGTGATCTGTATGTATATCTGTCCATCTCATGTCTTTTTTTTGGGTGGGTTATTGTAATAAAGTGCATCGTTAGTCATTGCTGTGCCTATGGGAGAGAGAGAGAGAGAGAGAGAGAGAGAGAGAGAGAGAGAGAGAGAGAGAGAGAGAGAGAGAGAGAGAGAGAGAGAGAGAGAGAGACAGACAGACAGACAGACAGAATGAATAATTGTTGAGGGTTATAGAAAGATAATCAAGAACATGAACAGAACTTAATGAAAATCAAAGACCTTTTTGGAACTAAAAACATAGACGAATGAATGTCTCATTAATCTCCAGGTCTTGAGGGTCGGGCGAAGGCAAATGACATGGAATCTCTACTATCAAGAGGGTATACTCCTGTATTTTGGGTGGAACCATAAATACTTCCTGCACTACTTGCAAGATTGTGTTCTTTCCCCGCTGCATGATTCTTCTTGTACCTTAGCTCTTTTCTCAGTAGATCAACTTATTCTATCCTCAAATGAACCATCGTAATGTATGTGTGTTGGAAGGATAAACGTAGAGTAAACGTTCCTTGATACGATAAGATTTTTGATGAAAATTTATTGACAAGCATTTAGCATAACCCATGAGAACATCTCAAGCGTTCTCATGGAGCAGATACAAGCAAGACGCTTCAACAAAAGGAAGTACAAAGCATGATATTCCTCTGAAGATCAAGCAGTCTTTAACAATGATCTCTGATATGGCTGGAAATGACAGTGAATAACAACATTTCCTGGAAAATGCCATGGATATCATATAGCTCATACAGAACAATAAAAAATTCAAGGCCTAGTGGAGTAGGTTAGAAAATGTAATTTCTCGATAATGCTAAGTCATCAACAACCAATTTCGCTGGCTTAGTTACTATCACGTCCACTAGGGAACACTGGGTGAGGCTGAGGTCTTGAAGTAGCATCTCATCTGGGGAAAGTGGACGAAGTAAAGTGGTGTTCATACAGCAGATAGAATAGGGTCTCTGGACACAGCAGATGTCTTCATACAGATGGTAGAAACCCCTTTTAGCCAGCACATAACACCTCGTCACTATCCATAATGGGAGGAGAAACAGCAAACCTCGCCATATCCAAAGCACCTAAAACTGAAGTTGGGGTATCTGCAAAAGCGACGATGCTTACAAACCCCTCCATGGAAATGGCAGGTATGTTGGCCACCAGAATGTCCAGCTGTAAGGAATGATAGAAGGAACTGGTTAGAGATATACAGGAGAATCTCTCACTCCCTCCTCTCCCTCCCACCTCCTAAAGTGTTAGGTCTATATGGTAAAACCAGCAGTGACACCAGCATCCTGCCACCTTGCCTGTGGACAGAGAGGAGGACCAGGGAAGTTAGTGGCTGGACACTGGCTACTGTGACACCAGCATCCTGCCACCTTACCTGTGGACAGAGAGGAGGACCAGGGACGTCAGCTGCTGGATATATTACGTAATGTACTCCAAAAAAAGAGGACGTGAATAGATATAAACAAGAAAATCTCCAAACAAAGAACTCTTTTCTTTATAGATTTTCCAGTGCTTAAAGCATGACTGGAGAAGAAAGAGAGAGAGGTGTTAAACACTCAGATGAGAATTAGATTATAAAGATCGTCTCTCAACATTATGTTATATTCATCTAACTCTGTCTTATCTTACTATCGCCAATCTTGCTACTTTCCCTCGTACTCTCTCCCTTGTAGGACTTATCCGCTCTCTTTTGTCTTTTAACTTTAGTAAGGTCTCTCACTGTACCATGGTCACTCACCGTGCACTAAGGTCACCATGTTTGTACTATGGCCACTCACCGTGCACTAAGGTCACCATGTATGTACTATGGCCACTCACCGTGCACTAAGGTCACCATGTATGTACTAAGGTCACTCACCGTGCACTAAGGTCACCACGTATGTACTAAGGTCACTCACCGTGCACTACGGCTGCCGCCACCAACACCACCAGCAGCAGAAGCACAATTGTCTTGGTCTTCATCATCTTTCAAACCTGTTGAGAGAAGAGAGACACATCATACAGTCAGTAGATAACGTAAGGACAACATGCTGTATCTAAGGATATTCACAATACGTGAACCGTGCATAAGGAGCCAAACTCGACATTTCTCCTGTAGTCCAAGTTAAACTCCGAGTTAGGGAAGAACACTTGGGTTCCTCCTTGGTAAGGGACAGCTGAACGAGAACCAAATACACATTAAACTCTCACAACGGAAGTTCTAAAACTAGGAGTGTTTTCTCGTATGAACTAACTCGTAGCGCTAATGCATGTGTAGCTAGAAACAATCCCTTTTTTTTAATAAGACTTCTAAACGAGAGAAGATCAATAGGAAATGAGGCTTTGTAAACACCAGAGTAGTGATCACATGTTCCCTGCTCATCAAACACCATTGGAAAAGGACAGTCAGTGCTGATAACCACAGCAATGTTACCTTTCAACATCTTTATATCATGTGTCTGGACTCCATCTCTGGTTACAACCTTGATGACACATAGCTGATAAACGAGTTATGTATATATATATATATATATATATATATATATATATATATATATATATATATATATATATATATATATATATATATATATATATATATATATATATATATATATATATATATATATATATATATATATATATATATATATATATATATATATATATATATATATATATATATCTGGGACGTTCAACAGGAGTTTGGAGGGCCTTACCTCAAGTCGTCCAAGGACCTGTGATGGGCAAGGGACAGGGCAAGTGTGAGATGAAGCTCCGACTTACCTTGCTTATATATACGCCTAACGCCATGGAGTTATCTGGATGTTTGATGGGGAGTTTTGCCATTTTTCATGCTCAATGCCACGATTTGATATGCACAAGTTACCGATTTACTTGTATGAACAAATCAATGTATTCAACACACACACACACACACGCACACACACACACACACACACACACACACACCACACACACACACACACACACACACACACACACACTGGATTTTCGATATCATTAAACCATTTGACTTAATTTCTCACACCTCTAGTGCATTCTCACACCAAAGATAACAGACAACATCCACAAGGTCTTCATCTCCCAAAGCATCTACCTCAACATTGGAGTTCCCCAGGAGAACAGCTCTTGTCCCATTCTCCTCTAGTCTCTTCCTTCCTCGATCTCCTAACTCCCCTTGTAGACCACACCTCAGAAGTCCTCTTGTATGCAAAAAAATATCGTAGTGACACCACACACGCTAGGACTATTCGAACATCGCCAAATATACAACACAACAAAGCGGATTTAGAATACATGGTTCATCTAAAACAGAATGTCAATATGCCAGCTTTGGCACTCTTAACAGACTGGAATCCAGCCGACCCCATCTAGTAAACACTTTAATGGCAACTGAAGAAATATCCAGTAACACAAGTTATCACATATAGCACACATATGTGACATTTATTCCCCACACCACAAAGATCAACCTCAAGGGTGTTCATACACTAAACGCCCTCAGAACACTTAACGTTTTCTTTTTCTTTTCTTTTTTTACGTTGAGGGGATCCGGTGACGGATATACGTCAACAGGAAGGACTGGCATTGCTTGAAATATAGAGTTGTTTATAATAGATAAAAAGAAGAAACAAGGGAAAGTATTTACGAATTTTGGAGGGAGTGAAAGACCTACCTTTTGATATGTGCCAGGCCACAGTTACTGTAGAAGACAGAAGAAGGAAGAGAGTTCCAAAGCTTCGAGGTGTAGGGGAAGAAACAATGACGAAAACTGCCCACCATCCTTGAATTGTCAATGGCCATAGAGTAATCATATGACGCAGCAGCTTGCCGAGTATTGGCTGGTCTAGCCAGTGGTGGTGGGAAGGGGGGCACACAAACAGCCATCTTTCGGGAGGAAAAGCTGAAGTAATACCTACAGTAGAGGGGAAATCATCGAACCAACTGTGTGACGTAGGGCAAGTGGGTCATATTCTGAAGGTTGACCTTGAAGAGTTGATAAGGCGAGACCACTTTCGGCTTATCTCCGTCAAATAAGGATGCAGAGACTTAGAACCACTCCAGATGTGAAAGCAGTGTTCGACTTGAGGATGGATCAATACTTTGTATAAACGGAACAATTGCTCGGAAGGAAAGAATATTCGACACCTAAACAGGAGTCCCAGATTCTTCGAAACAGACTCAGCTGTTTCCGTAATATAGTTTTTCCAAGAAAGTGTGGATGTTACAGGAAGACCCAGTATATTCATTGAGTGAAAAGGTGGAATTACAGAACCGTCGAAGGAGGAAGGAAAGTTCTGAGGATTTTTCGATAGAATGATGGGTAAAAACTGGTTCTTGAAGGCATTAAACTTAATCAAATTTTTTCTACCCCAATGAGGTATCCGGTCCAAGTCGGAGTTTATTGAGGAAGTTGTGTCGAGACGAGGCGCAGATCGAGTCTGCGAAGAAGTTTGCGATTTGAATGAAGTGGAGAATTACAGTGTTCAGTCGTCAGCGTATGAATGCATTTGGTTATTTGGAGAATAAAGGCGATGGTATCATAAAAAGAGTGAAGGAAACACGACAGAACCTTGAGGAACACAACCATTGTTGGAGAAAGGGATAAAAGCTGACCCGTTAACAACAGAGGAGATTGATCGGCTGGATAGGAAGTTAGATATGAGGGAGCAAAGTGACGGCGGGAAGCCAATAGAGGTGAGACTTCGTTACCACATCCAACCAAAAGCTTTGAATATATCTAGGGCAACTTGACAGGATTCCCCAGAATCTGTAAGGAATGGTAACCAGACATCAGAAAGACAAGAAAGAATATGACCAGTGAATCTCGCGCAATGGAAACCATGCAACTGATCAGAGAAAGCACTGAGGTCTGAGAAAATGGGATTTCTGATTTTTTTAGACAGAAACGGAACAGACGAGCAAGCAGATTCAAAGGTACAATCCTTCAGTGCACGGGGATGGATGACATCATATCCATAAGCTTTGCTTGTGTCTAGAGAGAGAGAGAGAGAGAGAGAGAGAGAGAGAGAGAGAGAGAGAGAGAGAGAGAGAGAGAGAGAGAGAGAGAGAGAGAGAGAGAATCGCTTTTCGGACAGTCCCAAAAGAGATTACGGGAAGAGGCATTAGGGTTAGAAGGAGGAGCATCAATGAGTGACGAAATGTTAGAGTTAAGGATGCTACAAGTTTAGAATGTTCCAATATCCAATACAATCTCACTTCATTATGTCCGGCGCCCAGTTATGTTTCTTTTTTCTTTTTAAACTCAAACCATACGATAACTGACCACCATCCACATGTAGATACAAAAATGGAATTTACTTCCACTCAACACTTTAGGAATCTATTCCCACAGATCCCAACTCCCACCCACCCCTCTGCTTTTGTAAACATGATACATCAAAAGCACATACACACACACACAGAGCAATAACTCGATCAGTCTTTCAAACCAGTCTTCATCCATCGATACAACAGTTACAACGCGCATCCAGCATCCATCCATCCATCCATCCATCCATCCATCCATCCCCAACAAGCCCTGGATGGAGAACCTCAGCCACCATCACAACAGCTCGAACATCCAGCATACATCATCCAGCAAGCCCTCTCGGTGCAGAATCTCACCCATCACCATAAAAGCCCTAGAGAGCATCCTGCATCACATCACCCATACCCTTGACATGGGAGATCACCCATCACCCATCTAACACCCATCCACCCAGTGCTAGACATGCTACCTCGTCCCTGGCAACAGAATCATTAGTATCCGGGACACAGTGTGGACGCAGTGGTAACTCTGCATTTAAAGAAAACAGGCTCTGGAAATCCACTTACCTGTTGACCTCCAACCATCCACTTCTTACATACGATCGTCCTGACCCTTGTCCTTGAGTAGAAGTGGGATTTCCCAGACACAAGGGTTCTGCGCCTCTCAGAATACGAGGGTTGCATTATGTTCCTTTGGTGATCACAGACGCACTTTCCCAGTCAAAGACAGACGTGCACATACGTACTTGCTACAGTAACTAAGACACACACACACACACACACACACACATGAAAGTATATCATTTTCCATATATATATATACAGACACGCACATATCTGCACCTAAGAATCTCCCATTCCATGATCCTAGCGACAATCTGTCCATCATACACACTTGACAACCACTTACACTCGTGTGACCCGTAACTTTTGGTGATCCTGAGCGCTGATCGCTATTCCTGCCTTCTGACAATATTGCGTCTCAAGCACTCGCAAGTAGATCATCTCGTTAATAGCAGAGATGACAATCTTTTGTAAGAGTTTGATTCTTATGGTTGTATATCCCGATCCTCTTTGATCAGGTTTGGGCCCCCTCTCTCCTCTCCTCTAAGTATACTCCTGATTCTCGTATTTTCTCTCTTAGGATTTCTCAGATTCCTTCTTTGTAGTTCATCTATCGTCGCTGATTTATATCCCGTTCACTTCTCACTCTTTTGACCCAAGACTTCCACTTCTCCGCATGGTATCCCTCTCAGCATATATCATGACCACCGCTCATCGCCATGTACTTTAAAACTAGTCTCCATTTCCTCTTAAAGTTTAATGGATCGTGTGGGTTTTGGGTTTATTTTTTTCCAAGTCTTAGACCATTCCTAACCTTCCAGTCTTCATCACTCGTCCCTCACGACTGTCCTTAGTAAGTCTCAGTTCGTAGGTTCCCCTGTCGTTCGTAAGAGGAAGTGGAGCGGGGCTATCCATTCGTCCCCATAATGTCCTTCAGTGTTCTGAAGGCATTCGTTGCCACCCGTGCAACCTGTTTCTCTCACCTTCGTCGGTTCTAATCTTGCTTTTTTCCCTCGAATATGATTATCCCTCCGTTACACATATCGGAGGCAGGACAAGCAAGCTATGTTCTTGCCTCTATAGACTTTCATCGTCTGTCTATTGGCTCTTAATGACTTTTTAATCATCTCAACATGACCTTATCCTCTTCGTTTTCATCTCTGGCAAGATTCATCAAACTCATCCTGGCTATGTAATCCATATACTGCTTTTCTATAACACTATAGATAAATCGTCCCCTCGTCACCAACCTAATTCTGACTATTCTATTTCCTCACTGGAACCAGTGGGATGAGGGACCCGTCCCTTCTCGTCTTGGGTCACATATATACGTGTTTGTATGTATATGTGACTGTGTATTTCCCTTGTGTGTGTGTGTGTGTGTGTGTGTGTGTGTGTCTGTAGGTACGCTTGAGCTATTTGTATTTATATGTGTGCGTTTTGTTTACATCCATGAGGACGTGTGTGGCAGACTGATCGGCTGATCGTAAACTTGACGATCGTGTGTGCTGAGAGGCGCAGATTCTACCCAGTTGGTATGTCCCAGTGTCCTTAGCTCTGATGATCCAGATTACTGAAAATGAGGGTCGCACTCCGCTTTAGTTGGACGCCGCGAGCAAGGGGTTAAACCACAGGTTAGAAATCAAAGAGATGTCATCATCTATGGACGAATGGCATTACACTCTCATTGTGCAATAAAGGTATCCATCATTTCCTTGGTTTATCAGTGGAGTACAGTCCTGGAGCTGAATTCCATAAAAGGGAGTCACTTAAATAATGATAACAATAATAGTGATAATCTGTGTGTCGGCAACGTATAAATTCTTTTCACCAAAAGTCCATGTCCTCGCTCCATTGCATATGAAGTCGTGACAAGGATAAAAAAAAAAAGATAATATCCTAGAATAGATATTCTGGTACTCCGCTGGCGTTAGGCGTATATATATATATATAAAGCGAGAGATACTGAGTTTCACCTCACACTCACCCAAGTCTCCTGCCTGTCCATGTTCCAGTCACGACTTCAGGTAAGAACTCACACATCACTGACAACGAAGCCAGTCTGGTGCATGTGACTGTCGAGACAACATTGGGGTGGAAAATATCTATCATCAACTTCAAGTTCGATATCAACATTAAGATTAAAACATATCTTAATGAATTTCTTCCCTCCCCCCTCAAAAAAAAAAAACGATGAGATATATCAGGTTTAAAGTGTTGATAAATATTGAGAAAAGGAAATTCCTGATGATGGCTCGACCCTCTTGAATTTGAAAGGCTGCCAATATGCTATTTAGGTGATTCGTTCAGTTTAGAAGGTTGATCTTATCCTTTGAGACAATCAACTTCATATTTTGTCTTTAAAGTACCTAAAGGTTTGCTTCAGAAGACTTACACCTTGCTCATCAGGTCTATATCATCCAAGTTGTAACTAAAGACGAAACAAAATGTATTACTGTGATTATTTACGATGTCCTGAGAGTTCAACTTGGACTACAGGAGAAATGTCGAGTTTGGCTCCTTATGCACGGTTCACGTATTGTGAATATCCTTAGATACAGCATGTTGCCCTTACGTTATCTACTGACTGTATGATGTGTCTCTCTTCTCTCAACAGGTTTGAAAGATGATGAAGACCAAGACAATTGTGCTTCTGCTGGTGGTGGTTTTGGTGGCGGCCACCGTAGTGCAAGGTGAGTGACCTTAGTACATACGTGGTGACCTTAGTGCACGGTAAGTGACCTTAGCACATACATGGTGACCTTAGTGCACGGTAAGTGACCCTAGTACATACATGGTGACCTTAGTGCACGGTAAGTGACCTTAAGTACATACATGGTGACCTTAGTGCACGGTAAGTGACCTCAGTACATACATGGTGACCATAGAGCACGACATCAGTAAATATTGACCTTACGTATGTATATATGTTGCTAAATATGACTGCTGGTTGGTCAAGAAGCCTTCAAATCCCTTCACACAGACGCCAGACACACAAAAAAAACCGCCCTTTTTTCAAATGGTTAATTTTCTTTGGCAACGACTGAGACTGACGTACATAAAAGATTTCGAAACTCGAGGGTAGGGAAACAGATGATAGTATCTTTACCTTTAAAGCATCTGCCAATCACTTCTATCAACGGATTCAGGTCAAGACATTGCTCAAACCCATATGATTATCATCATTACTGCATTTCCGCGGCTTCCCGGTGATGAAAACCCTCCTCAGGATCTATAGAGGTGGATCCAAACTTTACCTCTTTTGGCTGTTCCGATCCCTTAAAAGAGGGCCGTTATTCACTTGGCTTATCTAACTGGAAAGTGACTGAGGGATCTCTCTACCCCTTCCTAGAGGTAGAAGATATTCAGCAATATACGATTCCTTTCTTAAAATGGTAAACAAAAGACCTATCGATATCTTCCATTGCTAAGGTTTACTGACATGGGAGAGCAGAAATCCCATTGTGAGGGAGATATAAGAGACAACGAACGATGGGGGAAGATATCTGCCAGCGAGAAAGAAAATTTTTCCGAAGAACTTTCTTTTATCACAGTCTTGTAGATAGGGTACGAGGAGGGAGAGAGAGAGAGAGAGAGAGAGAGAGAGAGAGAGAGAGAGAGAGAGAGAGAGAGAGAGAGAGAGAGAGAGAGAGAGAGAGAGAGAGAGAGAGAGAGAGAGAGAGAGAGAGAGAGAGAGAGAGACCCAGATGGGAAGGGAAGTACGAAGATGGTGGAGCGTTCCATTAAGAAAAGACAGATTAATGAAAGTTAAAGAAAAACACTATGTATTGTTCAATGTTCGCGTTCAGTCATCCGAGTTTTCAAACACACTTCTGTTCTCCTTTTGACGTCAGGTTGTAAAGACTTAAAAAAAGAAGAAGAAGAAGAAGAATGGGGAGATTGTTGTTTTCGTACATTCTACAATAAACATTAAACCCTGTTCGGTCCCAGACCCTCCTATATGTCCTTCGGTTTTGTGGGAGTCAAGCTGTTGCGTCGCAATACCCAAGGACAGACCATACCCTCACCTTCTCCCAAGATGCGGACGTAAAACAGGGAGTGAGATATTCGCTCGTATGTATATGCATCTAACAATGTCCCCTTTTCTCCCCTTTCTTACAACAGCTGGTGTTTACTGGGGTAGACGCCAGTTCTGCCAATACTACGGTGGCGTATGCAAGCCTTACATTTCCTGCCTTACACCAAGTTACCAGGCGTTCTGCCCTGCAAACACCATCTGCTGTATGTTTCATTAAGGCTTCGAATGATGGCTGAAAGAGCTGGTTCTGATGACTGTTGCTGTCTGAGTGACGGTCTGTCTTTCCACCGATCTCCCGGAGTTCCACTCAACGCTTGATCCTCTGCAAGACGACCTTTCGGGCTTCCTCCACTCTACCCGACTCCCAGATGACCAAGACCTCTGCTTTCTCCCTATCATTCCGAAGTGAAGTCGATGTCAAGCGAAGCCCATTGGAATCTACCTTCTCTCGAAAGTCTTGACTTCGCGTCATGTATATTTCTGTCTTTGATTTCAGAGGGAAATTATTTCTCCCCCCTTCCCTAAGTCCCACCCCTTGAGAAATTTTTATTTCTGCTCACAGTCTGCTTGACTAAACGGCGGTATTCACAAACGATATCTGATCTTCAGAGTTGTAATCAATAATACAATCTTTATTATTAAAGTCTGCTTCACACTGAGACATTTTTCACTCCTTACACGCGTCCTTCTGTTCAAGCCTCTTGTTGACAGCTACCCCATGGACAAGACTTGATATTTGTGTTTGTTTTCATATTTCTGTTTCCTTCTCGTCAGTAAACTTCACCCAGTAAGCATATCGCTTAACATATCAATCCAGGGACGTAATCCTCTTCAACTCAGAGACATTAAGAGGTTATTCTTCAATTGATAAATGTTTTTCTGTTGAATGCAGGACAGTAATTTTTTCCCCACCGCTCCCAGAACCTTCGCCCCCTTCCCCACTCAAATGACTCACCTCCGCTTCCATGGTTCCATTCGCTGCCATGTCCAGTCCCAGATACCCAAAAAAAAACGCTTCACTTCCTCCAATTTTTCTCCATCCAAACTCACACACTCCCAACAAACCTGCTAGACCGAATAATCTTGTTCTTATTCACCTTTTCTCTCTACATCCGTGAGAGATGATGGAGTGTTAGGTTGACCATGGACTGACTGCCCAAAAAAAAAAAGAAAATATCAGTATTCGAACCTATGCTTTGGACTCAGAAATATCACGGTCAGCAAATGATAGTGTTTAGTCGCCTGTATCTCGCTTGGACGTTGGGTCTCTGTTGTGTTCATCTATAACCCTGTTTCTAGTCTGTTGGTTGCTGAGGGCAAAGAATATATCATTGTTTGCATATCCGATAAGACAATCAAGAGTAGGAAACATATTTACAGAAGCCAGTGGTCAGAGCGGAAATTCCTACACTCAAGTGTAACGTTGTTCAAGGTAGCGTTCCCTGAACTGTGACCTTGACTATAACTATCTTTGTTCTTGTTACTTGTCTTTGTTCTTGTTACTTGTCTTTGTTCTTGTTACTTGTCTTTGTTCTTGTTCCGGTGTTCGGCTTCCCACCATGAGCGAGGCAGGGAGAGGCTGTAGCTCTCTTTTTTTTTCTTTCTTTTTTTTGATTTTCCAAAAGGGGAGCAGAGAAGGGGGCCAAGTGAGGATATTCCCTCAATGGCTCAGTCCTCTGTTCTCAGCGCTACCTCGCTAATGCGGGAAATGGCAAATAGTATGGAATCATAATAAGCACGTGACTTCCAAAATCCAGAAACACCAGTAGGAGAAGGACACACGAGGATTTTGAGATCTTTCGTGTATTACCCCATCTTCAGAGGATCGGTGACAGAGAGCAAAAATAGATACCGTAAGAGGTCTGTAACACATTGAACAGGAGGCAAAACATAGGATGGTGTGTAGTGACCTTGTCATTCCTAGACAACTTAAGCTATACAGGACCAATCCTCTACATCTTCATGACTTCACCTCACCACCACCTCCTCCTCCTCCTTGCTCCACCATGTCCTTCACCAAACAGGGGTGGTGACAACACACAGTCCTGTCAAACGCCTGTCGCAGGACACACCTTCACACACACACACACACACACACACACACACACACACACACACTATCCCTGACTCTCACACAAGCGGTTGCTTCCTCTAGAAGCTAATAAGGGCTTTCGGGTAGTCACTCACGCACGCTAATCACCGCTAAGGACCCAGCGGCATTTGGTATAAAGATAAGATGGCAGCATCAGGTAGGAGCATCTACATAGCCCATGGCAACAACACCTTCCAGCCAGAATGCAGAATGTGGCAGCTGCATTCAAGGAAAATACTGTGAGGCCCTTTAGTTGCGCATGTACGTACACACAAGGAAAAATATTACATTAAATAAAGAGAGATTTTATCAATATATATTGGTATAGATATACTCGTTTTCTGTTTATGACAGAATTTCGGGCCTTAAGCATCATTCTGGCTCTAGTCCTACTCTGCTTCACCTTTATTTCTCCCTGAGTAACTTTCTTGATGGAGTCAGACTGCCTTCCTCATTTCCGATCGTGGACGTGTCACTCAGCTTTGAAGATGTGAATATGTTAACGAATGGGGCTCGTCTTCATCTCATATTTTTGGGGGTTTTCACGGTGTACTTTAAATACCCTTCAGCAAACACCCTTAGATGTTTACGAGGCATCTATAAGGAGGATTACATCTCTTATACAAACAAAAGCGGGTCAAATCTTATCAAACAGACACCTTTGTAGGAATGACACTAGTTTTATAAATGAAACGAAGATATGCAAGTACAGAAACAATCAAATCGATTGTGATTTATTGATGAAATTTCAACAACATAATCCAAAGTGAATCGCTAAATGCACATAAAGCTTTAACATGAAAGAAAATGAATAAATCATCTAAGAAGCCGACTTTAAGGTAAGTAAGAGCACATACCGATGGATCTCTCAGTGTAACAGTAATGACACTCATTCTCACCAGGTGTATTAAAGACAGACACTACTTTATAAATTTCCTGTGCTGATCCTGCAGAGAATTTGAAGCTTCTGATAACAGAGGAGGGGGAGAATCTAAAGCCTTTAGAGTCGTGATTGGAGGCGTAGAAACGTCGTATGGGATCTCATGATGGTGCGCGCCCCAGTGACTGTCAACGGTGAACACCTCCGTGGGAACCGCTGGCAGAAGAAGGAGGTTTTCGTGCAGCAGGTCGTCTGGTGATAGCCGCAGACCCCCTTCATGGCCACAGGTCTTCTTCATCAATAGATGGCATTTTCATTGTCGCAACAGACCTGGGTATCAGGGCATATATAGGCTGTCTTTATCTCCAGGCAATCAGAGCTATACACGCATTTCATCTCAGGTCCGGTGCAACTATGAAATCCCGTTAAATTGCCATGGGGAACAGCTGCAAAGAAACGTGAAAGAATTAGGTTAGAAATATAAGACGGAGCCACCTGACAGTTGGATGATGAGAAGAAGAGAAAGCTAGTCCCAGGCGCTTTGTCACAAGCAACCCGCCACCTAACTTGTGGACAGAGAGGAGGACCAGAGAAGTTAGTGGCTGGACACTGCCTACTATGACACCAGCATCCTGCCACCTTACCTGTGGACAGAGAGGAGGACCAGAGAAGTTAGTGGCTGGACACTGCCTACTGTGACACCAGCATCCTGCCACCTAACTTGTGGACAGAGAGGAGGACCAGAGAAGTTAGTGGCTGGACACTGCCTACTGTGACACCAGCATCCTGCCACCTAACTTGTGGACAGAGAGGAGGACCAGAGAAGTTAGTGGCTAGACACTGCCTACTGTGACACCAGAATCCTGCCACCTTACCTGTGCACAGATACTTAAGCTGTATATGATCACCATATAGTAAGCTCCCTCACCAAGAATCATGATACACTATATAGGCCTTTTATTTCATGTAAAATTGGTAATCACCATTTAAAAGGTTTTACCATATACTAAGGTCACTCACCGTGCTCTAAGGTGACCATATATGTACTAAGGTCACTCACCGTGCACTAAGGTCACCACGTATGTACTAAGGTCACTCACCGTGCACTAAGGTCACCATGTATGTACTAAGCTCACTCACCGTGCACTAAGGTCATCATGTATGCACTGTGGCCACTCACCGTGCACTAAGGTCACCATGTATGTACTAAGGTCACTCACCGTGCACTAAGGTCACCACGTATGTACTAAGGTCACTCACCTTGCACTACGGTGGCCGCCACCAACACCACCAGCAGCAGAAGCACAATTGTCTTGGTCTTCATCATGTTTCAAACCTGTTGAGAGAAGAGAGACACATCATACAGTCAGTAGGTAACGTAAGGGCAAGATGCTGTATCTAAAGATATTCACATGAACTGTGAACAAGCAACCATCTTAAAGATAATAAGTTCTCGAACATCAGGAGGAACTTCAAAGCAAAATACGCAAGACAAGAAAAAAAGGGCTGGATAGAATAAGGAAACATCTCTTCCCCCTCAAGAGGAACATCGTAGACTGGGAATATGGGCTGAACGAGGATGAAGTAAGCACGCATGGAAATGATGGATTCAAAAGTATGCCTGATTCGTATGAGAAGGGGTTAAGAAAAGCATCTCATTATTATGAGGACGATGCTCACCCCACCTCCGTTTAACCATCACATACTACATGGAACATAGCCCTTTGTATGATCCTCCCTACAAAAATGAATTAGAAAAAAACCAGAGCTGTAAGACTCACGAAGATTCTGTAGGCTGTCTCTGGCAAGGTGGTCTGGGTGATATACCTGTGTCGTCTCAGGGCAGAAGACAGGGCGAGTGTGTAACGAAGCTCCTCCTTGCCCTGGTTTATATTGAGCGACTGCTGGTGAGAGGCAAAACTCGGGAAGACATGATAAAATCTTATCTTTTTGTTTCCTTACTCAGTGTCAAGACAATGTGTGTGTGTGTGTGTGTGTGTGTGTGTGTGTGTGTGTGTGTGTGTGTGTGTGTGTGTGTATATGTGCTTCTGAGTGGACGTTTGTGTATTTGAGCTTGTGTAAATTCTTGTTATACATGTACGTGCATATGTATACATGCATGTATGTATGTGTGTGTGTGTGTGTGTGTGTGTGTGTGTGTGTGTGTGTGAGTGTGTGTGTGTGTGTGCGTGTGCATTCTGACACCCCAACGCCACCACACCCATCACAAAAACTCAACACAAAAGGGAACAGGATTTGATGGATCAACACTCAGGGAAAACATTCCATGGAGCATGACACACACACACACACACAGACACACACACACGCACACACACACACACACACACACGTACATACATGCATGTATACATATGCACATACATATATAACAACACTTTACACAACCACAAATACACAAACATCTTCTCAAAAAAACGTATACACACACACAAAAAAAAAGAAGACATGGACATATGTGTTAATCATCGGTGCACCTGTGTACCTATTCATTTAGTTATCTGTCTATGTATTCATATGTGTGTGTGTGTGTATATGTGTGCGTGTGTGTGTGTGTGTGTGTGTGTGTGTGTGTGTGTAATTATACATATGCAGTTTCCTATTTGCACTGTACGGGAAAGGAGTATGACACTCGTCAGGCCCCATTTCCTTAACACTCTCTCGTGTCATTAAGTTTCTTATCATCTATATATGCTATCTGTACGAGCCGTGTTGTCAGTTATTTCATTCCTTTCATCCACTTCTCTTATAGCACAAGAGTATCTATTTACATCTCTCCTAACGAATTTCTAGATTAACGTCATGTTCTGCTCTGTGATTACCTCATCCTAACATCTCGAAGAGCTGTTCACTGTACAGGTTATTATCAATCTGTTTCAAAAGCCGAAGGGCTATGATCAGGTTACCCATCGCTCTTCTCTCTTCTAAGGTAGGGTAAGCCAAAACCTCTTGCCTCTCCAGACAAACTCAGTTCTTTAATTCTGCTGCCGGCTCGGAGGGGGGGACCTTTTTGTCAATTTTTATCTCCTTTTTTTTGTGTGTGTGTGTCAAAGAATCGTCAGAGTTTTAGCCAGGCAGAGACGCTTGGCCTTTTTTTTTTGTCTTCAGATGGCCTTTTACAGTTATCACCTAATGGCCATTGACCTCTTACCTGAGCTTTCAATCTTCCTTGCTTTTATCCGCCTTATGGAAGCACTAAGTCCCCCCACGACCCATATTTGTTGAATTACTTTCATTTCCTCCAGTAACAACTCTTCATTAACTCTCTGATTCCACCGTGAAAGCGGGTCTGCCTCAAGGGTGTGTGATGTCGCCATGGCTGTTTGATATGTTCATGGACGAGGTAATAAGGGTCCTGTGGGGGCAAGGGACCGGGTCTAATGTATGTTAGTGGTTGGGGGATGTGTGTTACAAGTCATTTGCTGTTAGCAGATGGGACGGTTCTGTTTGCTATACCCAAAAGAAGAAAATCCAGATATATGGCGTCAGATCCTATAAGAGAGCTTGAAACGAGTTACTTGAGATTTAAAGTGGACAAAAAATAAGGCAAGGGCATACAGTAGAGTCGGGAGAGGACCTGGATGAACTGAGACGTTTGATCTGTGTGAGTGGATGCGACAGAGGCTGGAACTTTGGGGGTTAAAGCTAATTATAGGGTCTGAAAGGGGTTGGCTTATGGTCCTAATCGCACTAAGGAGAGTGTGTGTTTATGTGGATGGCCAGGTTCGCCAGTATTTGTTAAGGCAGCGATGGATATGTTCGAGGGTGTGATCGTGTTGTATGGATGCGAATCTTGGGCTTTGAATGCGAAGGAAAGGGAGGTGGATGGACGCGCAGATGTGTTTGAGAGTCAATTGCTTGAGGATGACGTGTGCTGAGAGACAGACTGATTTTTTTAAAGAAATACTACTATCAGAGAAAATGGGACTAAAGCTAACAGGGAGGACTGGCTGGGGCATATGGAGAGGTTGAGTGATGAAAGACTGACCGAAAGGATGCATGTCAGAAGCGCAGAGAGAGAGAGAGAGAGAGAGAGAGAGAGAGAGAGAGAGAGAGAGAGAGAGAGAGAGAGAGAGAGAGAGAGAGAGAGAGAGAGAGAGAGATGAAGTGTAAACGGCTTTGGGATACCGGGGCTTGAAGATTAGCGGGACAAAAAGGAGTGCAATGGAGATAATGAACCGGATCCATATGTCTATGGTAGGAGAGGGGCAACGTGCTGTCATTGGGCTGAACCAAGCAAAAAAGGGGAAGTGGTGAAGATAAACCATAGAGAGGTCGTGTGGGCCTTAGCTGTAGATGATGAGATAAGATTTCGGCGCTGCATCAGTCATGACAACCATAGAATAGACGTGTGCAAGCGAGGCCATTATACATTGGTTCTTGACGCCACCTTACTAAAGCGGGAAAGTGCAGCGAAGTATTATGGTAAGATGTAAGCTCATATTTCCGTCATAGAAACATTCACTGAGAACTTGCATGTCCACCTTAAATATGGTTGTATATATATGTATACAATACATGATTTCAAGCAGTGAAAGACACGTGGAAGATGGATTTTTTCTTCCTTACTGTCCAATGCACTGTATTGTATGTATACGTCTATGAATTCACTGTCACTTGTTTAGGAATTTATTGACGCACACTGAACATAAACAGGCGATATGATCCAAACCTCTGAGGGGAAAAAAGGAATGGTCAACACACCTTAACTTGTAGGGAATAAGGAATGGTCAACACACCTTAACTTGTAGGGAATAAGGAATGGTCAACACACCTTAACTTGTAGGGAATAAAACCAACAAGACTAAACTCTTAGGATAAGAAGAAAAAACAAAGAATCATTTTCCTTCGTTCTTACTCGTAGCCATGAATGTGCCAAGTGCAGACAACAGCGTCTGTGAATCATGACACACGGATACATCTCATTGCCAAGGGTGACAATACCTACATCATTCAACAACATAAGGAGGAGGAGGAGGGAGGAAAAAGGGAAGACTTGAGTCTTCCCCGTCAGAAATGATGAAAGGGAGGTACAGTGACATCATTTCAGGACCATGGTCATCATCTGTAGCCATAAACTCGGAGGGAGAAAGCCGCTGGGGACGACACTAAAAGTCTTCATGCTGACAGGAGTTGATCTTCTCTTCAGTAACTTAACCCTTATTGGCTAGTATGTCTTGTGGAGGGCAACAGACATATCGCTCGGCATTCTGGCATGTCTGCCGCGGGACGACAGGTTTCGATACTGGCGCACGGCATCGGTAAGTCTCCACGCATCTCTCCTTCGGCTTACAGCTTCCTGCAGAAATGAGAAGGACATTACTCAAGTAAGGTCAGATCCCACTCTCCCTTCCCTCCAAAGTGTTAGAATTACCACGCTATGCAGAAGATACCAACCACCTACCTATCAAATCACTCACCAAAACTACCATTATACTCAGTTCACTCTCTCTCCACTCACCAAAACTACCATTATACTCAGTTCACTCTCTCTCTCCACTCACCAAAACTACCATTATACTCAGTTCACTCTCTCTCCACTCACCAAAACTACCATTATACTCAGTTCACTCTCTCTCTCCACTCACCAAAACTACCATTATACTCAGTTCACTCTCTCTCCACTCACCAAAACTACCATTATACTAAGTTCACTCTCTCTCCACTCACCAAAACTACCATTATACTCAGTTCACTCTCTCTCCACTCACCAGAGTATCTTGTCTTACTCCTCCTCTTACACTCAGAGGGTGAGATCCTCCTCGTACATGCTCCTGGATCGCTTATCGTAGACACAGAGGATCACTTACCATGTACTGTAGTGGTCGCCGACGCCAGCACCAGCAACAGCAGAACCACACTGGCCTTGGTGTTCATCGCGGCTCACCCTGTGGAAAAGAAAACGTAATGTATCCAATGACCGAGGATACACACCCACACACACACACACACACACATATATATATATATATATATATATATATATATATATATATATATATATATATATATATATATATATATATATATACATAGATAGATAGATAGATTTTTCTTTCTTTTTCATACTATTCGCCATTTCCCGCGTTAGCGAGGTAGCGTTAAGTACAGAAGACTGAGCCTTTGAGGAAAATCCTCATTTGGCCTCCTTCTCTGTTCCTTATTTTGGGAAAATCAAAAACGCTTCACAGGATTCTCGTGCCTCCTGTTCTTAGTAGTGTTCCAGCACTATACATATACGTCCATATATATATATATGACCTTGACTGTTTGCGACCCTTACCTCAAGATGTGTTGATGCACCAACGTCTGGGGCAAGACTATATGGAGCCGGGCTCCTCTTCCGGCTTTTATACCATTCGAGGATCTTGGGTGTGATGTCATGTGGCTATTTTTGCTTCTTTTTTTTTTTTTCCATCGCCAATTTCTCGGGATTACGTTGTGAGAATTGTGATGGCTAGGTTGGTTTGCTGGGTGTTTAGCACCACCAAGCAGTGCCACCTTGACGTGGTGGAAAATGACGAATTATAATGGTTATAATGCATTTCTCATCATATATATATATATATATATATATATATATATATATATATATATATATATATATATATATATATATATATATTTATATATATATATATATATATATATATATATTAATTTTCCAAAAGAAGGAACAGAGAAGGGAGCCAGGTGAGGGTATTCCCTCAAAGGCCCAGTCCTCTGTTCTTAACGCTACCTCGCTATCGCGGGAAATGGCGAATAGTATGAAAAAAAAAAAAAAAAAATATATATATATATATATATATATATATATATACGTAAAGCAAAGCAAGAAAAATGATATAAAAGGTAAAGGAAAATGAAGGTTTCTGGCTGTAGGAGATGTTGCAGACCTTACCAGCAGAAGGTATGACCATGTACGTAGGAGTATACGAGCTTTGCACACTGCGACGAGAAAACGAACTGACTGTTAAACCTCCGCCAACTATTTATAGAAAACGGATGGCGGACTCGGATGTCAGGTAGGAACATTAAGAGTTAAGATGTCATTGTTGGAATAATGAATACTCACCCCTTTGTGAAGAGGGTGGTGCACCCCCCCACCCCCCCATGGTATGATTGTGAGTGTTACCGTGTGACGCCTGACGATAACCCTGGGGTCAAGTGGGGTCATGACCTCTGATATGGGAAGACCTGTGGTCAACTCACCACACCTAAAATGCCCATAGGTACACGATAATGGAACCAGTGGTGTGTGTGTGTGTGTGTGTGTGTGTGTGTGTGTGTGTGTGTGTGTGTTGTGTGTGTGTGTGTGTGTGTGTGTGTGTGTGTGTGTGTGTGTGTGTGTGTGTGTGTGTGTGTGTGTGTGAATTGAGCGTCGCAAGAACAGAGAAGCAAGCAGACATTGGTGTACTTACTGTGTAACTAAAGAGGCGCAAGTAATGCCATCTCTACACCAACTCAACACTATGCCTTCACACCGACCCAGGAACCTTGTAAACAAACATTAAAATACTTACTGTGTAGCTAGAGAGGCTCAAGTAATGCCATCTCTACACCAACTCAACACTATGCCTTCACACCGACCCAAGAACTTTGTAAACAAACCCGTTCTTCCACTCACACACACACAGCACAAAGATCAGCTTCCCATTTTCTAAAATACTTATTATTTTTTTTCCTTCTCGTTCTTGCCTGAGGAGACTGCGTTACAGGTGACATTCGCTCAGCGCCCATGTCGTAATTGCCTCGGTTTCGAAAGACTGGGGTGGTGTTAGCCTTAAGCTGCGTCTCGTTTGTTGTGGTTGGAGAAGAAGAAGAAGAAGAAGAAGAAGAAGAAGAAAAACAAAAAAGAAAGAAAAAAGAAAACTCGTCCCGTACTCGTGACCCACTCTGATCATCTTGTGTTTCTTCTTCGTCCTATTTATTTCACTTTATATAACTCACATCTCTTTGGCAACCAACGGGGTTGAGTAATGTTATGCGACCCTGAAAGAGCGAGTGGCGTCAAAACATTGCAGAACCCTGACGAATTGGTGTGTGGTTGTTGTGCAACACACACACACACACACACACACACACTTGAGAATATGTGTGTTGTGCACGCATGCGTCGGAATAATGTATGTAAATGAGAAGGTAAGAGGCGGGGCAACGCGAGTGGAAAAAAACTCTCTCTCTCTCTCTCTCTCTCTCTCTCTCTCTCTCTCTCTCTCTCTCTCTCTCTCTGCACACACACACACACACACACACACACACACACACGCTCGCGCGCGTGAGCCACCCATAACCCACACACCAGTACTGTTTTTCAACGGAGACAGAGAGAGAGAGAGAGAGAGAGAGAGAGAGAGAGAGAGAGAGAGAGAGAGAGAGAGAGAGAGAGAGAGAGCAAAACGTCTCATCCCTACTGGCATATGTCACTTGGACGACACAGTGGGGGGGGGGGGGGGGGCCCTCTCACACCGACAGTAGAATACCCCCCCAGTAGAACGAGATAATCAGGCATTTATTGTGTTGCGCACCGGCTCGTGAAGGGCTTCCGTTTTTCGGCCCTGGTTCTTACGACAGCCACACTCTAGGAAAGAATGTATCCCTCGAAGGTCGAGAAGGAGGGTGGAGGTATCAGAGGTTCCCTTTACGTTACTCTATCTCTTTATACACAAGTGTCGTTCATGCCTTTGCATTTGGCGCTCCTCTTTAACTCCTTCTCCTTCCCTCAACTCTTGTCTTGTCTTGTCTTGTCGTCCCTTGGTCAATGCACCTGTGTGCGTCTTTCGTCCCTTGATCAATGTACCGCGTGCGTCTGTCGTCCCTTGATCAATGTACCGTGTGCGTCTGTCGTCCCTTGATCAATGTACCGTGTGCGTCTGTCGTCCCTTGATCAATGTACTGTGTGCGTCTGTCGTCCCTTGATCATTGGACCGTGTGCGTCTGTCGTCCCTTGATCATTGGACCGTGTGCGTCTGTCGTCCCTTGATCAATGTACCGTGTGCGTCTGTCGTCCCTTGATCAATGTACCGTGTGCGTCTGTCGTCCCTTGATCAATGTACCGTGTGCGTCTGTCGTCCCTTGATCAATGTACCGTGTGCGTCTGTCGTCCCTTGATCAATGTACCGTTTGCGTCCTCATTTTGAACAATCACTTTCTATGGTGGACACTTAAATACAAAGTTTGGTAGAACAGTTTCAAAAGTGAACGATCACCAGGCAAGGGAATGATCAGAGATAAAAAGTCTGATGTGATGACAAGAGTGATGTGAGGTTGTGATGTGATGATGTGATGAAGATAGTGATGTCAGGTTGTGATGATGAAAGTGATGTAATGATGTGATGATGATAGTGATGTCAGGTTGTGATGATGAAAGTGATGTAATGATGTGATGATGATAGTGATGTCAGGTTGTGATGATGAAAGTGATGTGATGATGTGATGAAGATAGTGATGTGATGATGAGAGTGATGTAATGATGTGATGATGATAGTGATGCGATGATGGGATGACGAGAGTGATGTGATGAAGATAGTGATGTGATGATGAGAGTGATGTAATGATGTGATGATGATAGTGATGCGATGATGGGATGACGAGAGTGATGTGATGATGAGGACGAAAGTGATATGATGATGTGAAGATGAGAGTGATGTGATGATGAGTCATGTGATGATGTGATGACAGTAACAATAATAATGATATCAATCTTTATCATTTCCTAATGTATCGTTCGATCTCTATCTTTTTTTCATCACTACAACCATTTCTATCACTATTTCTATTACTTATTTTTTTGGGTATCACTAAAAAGATTTTTCGTCTAAGATTTATTGATATCGATCATAACATTCACTAAACACACTTTTATTGAGAAGTATTGGAGAATGGAAGTACAACTAGTTCACATATCTTAATAAAGTCATCCATAAACACGCTGTAAGAACTATAAGTACATAGTAGAGAGCGAGAGAGAGAGAAAAAAAAAAGGTTTCGGGGTGTTTAGGAGATTTGAATACTGAATACTATCTTTTTACTGGAACTGCAAAACGGATCAGACTCCATGATCATCAAGTTGTCCATGTTGGGTCATCAGAGGAAGTTACCAGTACCGAGTGAAAGAGCCAAGAAGACTGTTGAGGGTTCAGAACATTCGTGGTGAACCATCTCCATGAAGAATGGCAATAATGGAACCTCACGATACAGCTGATCTGAAGCGTGTCTTCCATGACTTCAGACTTCATGAAGGATCACGAGATGTCATGATGTAACAGTAACGAGCGAAAGAGCCAAGAAGACTATTGAGGGTTCAGAACATTCGTGGTGAACCATCTCCATGAAGAATGGCAATAATGGAACCTCACGATACAGCTGATCTGAAGCGTGTCTTCCATGAACCTCATAAAGGATCAATGATAAGAGTAATCGTCATTTCCGACCACAGGGACGTGCCTAGTATTATGGACAGTTCTCATGCATCTCTCATGAGGTATACAGTAGAGACAGAGTGTGTGTGTGTGTGTGTGTGTGTGTGTGTGTGTGTGTGGGGAAATCGCAATGGCATAAAGTTTCGGATAACTCATTTGTGTTCAGTATCGCTTCCTTATCATTACGTGCACCATCCTTATCATCACGGTGTCCTCTGTCTCTCTATCAATACAGTTGTCTCTTGTTGGTCTCCCCCTGCCTGTTGTTAGCCTCAGAGAGAAAACCTTGGGTAGGAGCGTATGTCACTATCTATCAAGAGGCTAATTTGCACCCTCCTCAGAACTACCACTTAGGAAATTGTTATACCTACCTAAATAAGCAATTCAAGTTGACCTCCATATTCCAAAGACATACATCAAAGCAACACTAACGTCAACAGATGGACGTGAAGAAAATTGACATCCTGTGCCAAAGGAACTCCACCTCATTACCTCCACTTGTCACCTTGACAAAGGTGGGGAAATACGTTAAGTAAAGTCTCTCATGCCTAAGCCAACTCGGTAATGGAGGAGACTACCATCGCTTCCTTATCACTGGCAATAAGATAATGAAAATCATAATGATAATGATGGTTATTATAACCACAGAGATGATTACAAATCCTGCCAGTTTTGCTGTACAGAATTCTGAACCAAACGTTTCACTGCTAATGGTAGTTGACCAAGAGATTATAAAGACACCTGGTGCGATTTGATATCTCGTAAGAGTTTTTTTTACCCGACAGTAGGTGGAATGGCGGGTATATATATAAACCGGACCGACAGCACATCATGTGTGTTCTGTTCTGCTGTTCAAATCGGTTATCCCTGAGGTGAGAGTTTGACGACGACTGAACACTTAGCTGCCTGGGTTTACGTTTGGAAGACGATAGATCATTATCTTATTCCTGTTAGCAATTTGGATGTATCGTTTCAGATATATGAAAATGATTTGACTGAGCTTAGGTTATGCATGGAATAGATTCATTAGAAAATAATATTATATTGATACTTCACTGAAGTAGAAAACAATAACACAGTGTTGGGATGAGTTAGAAGTGTATATGTTTGATGTCGTTTTACCATTTCGTTATCAGATATTGTGATTAATTATCTTTACGATAATCATCCTACCTTTATTCTTGATTGTTAGATAAGTTTTTATTCTCGACAGGTTGAGGAACGATGACGACCAAGGTCACTCTATTGTTGTTGGTAGTGCTGGTGGTGCTGGTAGGAGAGACCTTAGTCCAAGGTGAGTGACCTTAAGTGCATAGCGAGTTACGTTAGTGCATGGTGATTCACCTTAATACATGGTAAGTGAACATTATGCAAGGTGAGTTACGTTCAAGCATGGGGAGTGACTTTCATCCATGGTGAATGACCTTGCCGAATGACCTTGCCGGATGATAAGACTACTGTTCATGCTGGATGCAATTAGTGGATGTTCAGTGATATTAGTGGAAAGTAAATAAACCTTTCTCCATGGTAAGATAAGTACACATTAACCCTTGAACGTCGTGAGTGAGATAAATGCCAGAGTAAATAACTTATGCAGTGCTGTAATGAAAAAATTGTTAAATCTATATATGTATATCTTACGCTGATAGAATCAGTTTGGAATTTACTGTCAGTGATCCAAAATAGAATTGTGTGGTTCGAGAGAAGACAACGAGAATAGAGAAGAGAAGTGCGATCACTTTTAGAGAAAGAGCTGGCACAGAACTTGAGAGAGAGAGAGAGAGAGAGAGAGAGAGAGAGAGAGAGAGAGAGAGAGAGAGAGAGAGAGAGAGAGAGAGAGAGAGAGAGAGAGAGAGAGAGAGAGAGAGAGAGAGAGAGAGAGAGAGAGAGAGAGCCCATCAATGATGAATATGGAAATCTATTAGTAAAAAAACAAGCCATCGCATCTAAGCTTAGGATCCTTCACTTCCACCCGTTCTGTCACTCCGGGTCATGTAGACAAATAGAGTGACTCATTCGATTAGCTAACATTGGTTGAATCCAGTCACTCTTGTTACTTCCTGGCTTGACCCTCCTCTGTCCATAGGTAAGGTGGCAGGATGCTGGTGTCACAGTAGCCAGTGTCCAGCCACTAACTTCCCTGGTCCTCCTCTCTGTCCACAGGTAAGGTGGCAGGATGCTGGTGTCACAGTAGGCAGTGTCCAGCCACTAACTTCCCTGGTCCTCCTCTCTGTCCACAGGTAAGGTGGCAGGATGCTGGTGTCACAGTAGCCAGTGTCCAGCCACTAACGTCCCTGGTCCTCCTCTCTGTCCACAGGTAAGGTAAAGCCACAGTAGTCAAGGGACCGACTCTTCCATGGAGTTTAAATCGTGATCCTTCCTGTTCTATCTTTTGCCTTTATGGATGCCAGGGATTAGAAATGACTGATATTCGTACACCCGGTTAACCACAAACGTTTCTCCACCTCATACAGGTAATCCTCTGACAAGCCACGGAAGACTGTGCGAAACGTTTGGAGCCGTGTGCGTGAGTATTGAGCGCTGTACTGGTCACATTCTTATTCACATCTGCACGCATGGTTATGTCTGCTGCATTCTAATTCATGGATAGGAATGAGAAGTCAAGTAAAATCGTGTGGAACAACGAACCAAGATCTGTTACATCATGACATCTCGTGATCCTTCATGAAGTCTGAAGTCATGGAAGACACGCTTCAGATCAGCTGTATCGTGAGGTTCCATTATTGCCATTCTTCATGGAGATGGTTCACCACGAATGTTCTGAACCCTCAACAGTCTTCTTGGCTCTTTCGCTCGGTACTGGTAACTTCCTCTGATGACCCAACATGGACAACTTTATGATCATGGAGTCTGATCTGTTTTCCATAGTTCCATTTACTCCTTCAAATCTGCTTAATGCCAATACTTCTTGTCTCTTTGTTATAGATGCAACTTCTGTGATGTGTTGTTCATCGTTTCATTACGATAATGTGATGGCCAGTTTGTTTTTCTGTCCAGTAGGTCTTCAGGATGTTTTCCTTGACGTACGTTATCATAGTGATTAATAATGTTTCCTGTACGAGTTGTATTCATAAACCGTGTTAGTCTCCTAACGACTTTCGTATCGTACCTCAACTATCTCATTTTAGTAAAAAAAAAAAAAAGAATATGATGATAAGCATAATAATGATGATGGTGATGATAATTAATAAACGTAAGGGACAAAATTATGATTATCTTATAATTTCCTTTTCACTCTTATCATTACTATTATTGTCTTATATCCCTGGGGATAATGGAGACAGAACACTGCCTATGTATTCACTGCACGTCGTAGAATTGGACTTAATGGGGTGGGCACGAGGTGCCGGGAATCCTCCCCTCCAGTTTTGTTTTTCCAAAGGAAGGAAGAGAGAAGTGGGCCAAGTGAGGAATTATCACTTATATATATATATATATATATATATATATATATATATATATATATATATATATATATATATATATATATATATATATATATATATATATATATATATATATGAATATATATATATATATATATATATATATATATATATATATATATATATATATATATATATATATATATATATATATATATATATATATATATACATATATACATATACATATTCCTATGAGTCCACGGGGAAAATGAAACACGATAAGTTCCCAAGTGCACTTTCGTGTAATGATCACATCATCAGGGGAGACACAAGAGAGAAGTATAAGTCAGTTGATATACATCGAAGAGACGAAGCTAGGACGCCATTTGGTAAACATGTGATTGTCTAAGACAGACAACGAGCGTATCATAAACTATTATGTGGACAAGAAGGTAAATTGTTTGCAAATTTTATCAACAATAAAGTTACCCAATTTATACAGACCATCACTAATATTAAGATTATGATTCTTTATGTATTTAATAACAGAAGATTCAATCATATTTCTCATGGTACTGAAGTTAGAGTTAATAGCTGATGTCCCAGTACTCCAGTCAATACAATGATCATAGTTTTTAACGTGATTAAACAAGGCATTTGATTCTTGTCCCGTTCTTATACTATATTCAAGTTGCTCAAGTCTAACAGAAATATCCTTACTAGTCTGCCCAACATATATATATATCTATATATATGTATACACACACACACACACACACACACACATGTTTATATTCAGAGAGAGTTAGCTAAGCTTTCCATGCATTTCAGCTCTAAGCATCATCAACACATACAAGTGAACTGACTAGGCAATAAGACCATTGTGCCTACCCGTCATACAGTCCATCATGGAACACTGAATGTTCCTGAAGTCTCAACGTTATTCACCCTGATTCCCTCCAACAATTATATGTTTATTCCTTTTCTTTCGTTTGTTTGTGTTCATGATGCACAGCTGCAGACCTGACCAGATGTGTAGCTGTAGGATTCCTCTGGCCTCTTACGAAGGTTGTGGCACAAACTCCACGTATGATGCCGGAAGATGTTGCACTCCTCTCTGTATGATGCCACGAGATGTGCCACACACTCCCTATGGTGTGCCAGCTCATGATCGCAGCTATATGTGCTACTGGAGCCACGGCTCCTCGCTGCTGAGGAAGAGGAACAAACCTAATGATTGTAATGATATTGATAATAGTATGATAATAGTAATAGTAATGATAGTGATAATAATGATAATGATGATAATAATTAAGATGATGATAATGATAAAGATAATAATGATGATAATAATGATAATGATAATAATAATAATAAAGATAATAATAATGATAATAATAATAATAATGACAATAATAACAATAATAATAATAATAATGATAATAATAATAATAATAATAATAATAATAATAATAATAATAAAATAATGATAATAACAATAATAACAATGATAATAATAATGATGATAATAACAATAATTATACAACATATGATAATAATAATGATAACAATGATGATTATAAAAGCCACAGAGCTAATAAAAAAAAAAGATTTCTGTACGTTCATTTATCATTATCATTATCATGACTAATCTTCATTTTGACTCACACAAGATTGTTGAGGTATGATATGAAAGTCTTGGGGAGACTAACACGGTTTATGAAGACATCTCGTACAGGAAACATTATTAATCACTATGATAACATACGTCAAGGAAAACATCCTGAAGACCTACTGGACAGAAAAACAAACTGGCCATCACATTATCGTAATGAAACGATGAACAACACATCACAGAAGTTGCATCTATAACAAAGAGACAAGAAGTATTGGCATTAAGCAGATTTGAAGGAGTAAATGGAACTATGCAAAACAGATCAGACTCCATGATCATCAAGTTGTCCATGTTGGGTCATCAGAGGAAGTTACCAGTAACGAGCGAAAGAGCCAAGAAGACTGTTGAGGGTTCAGAACATTCGTGGTGAACCATCTCCATGAAGATGGCAATAATGGAACCTCACGATACAGCTGATCTGTACAACAGGTAACATACCTCTTGGCAACTGGGTTAAGAGGTTAGGTTACACTTCGTGAAGACTTTTACTCGTTGTATCTTCACACTAGGAAAGAATACATTTTCCTAAAGGCCAGGCGGTACCTGACGTCATTCTTCTCTCTCTCTCTCTCTCTCTCTCTCTCTCTCTCTCTCTCTCTCTCTCTCTCTCTCTCTCTCTCTCTCTCTCTCTCTCTCTCTCTCTCTCTCTCTCTCTCTCTCTCTCTCTCTCTCTCTCTCTTCGGGATAAATCATTTGTGTTGCGCGTCAATTCCTCATCATCACAATCGCCATCTTCATCATCTCCGTCTTTATTTCCTTACTGTTGTGTCTTGTTGGTATACCCCCCCCCCCGCCTGTTATCAGTCTCAGAGAGAAATACGTAAGAAGAATCTCTTATGCCTGAGTCAACTTTGCAATGGAGGAGAATACCAGCGCTTCCTTATCAACGGCAATAAAAGTAATGCAAATCAAAATGATAATGGTGGTTGTTATAATCACAGAGATGATTACAAATCCTACCAGTTTTGTAGTGAGGAATTCTAAACCAAACATTTCACTGCTAATCGTTGTTTGGCAACAGATTATAAAAACACACCTTGTGTAATCTGACATTTGGTAAATTTCTCCAATTGAGATTTCTCTCTCTCTCCAACGTCAGGATGGGTATATAAACCGGACCCACAGCGAATCAAGTCATATATACTCTCCTGTTCTCCTGCTGGTCAAGTCCTTTGTACCTGAGGTAAGAACTTGTCCTCATATCTTGAGGAGTAACATAACGAGTCATGTTCCAAGGAAGCTAATAAAAGAGTTTTACGAAGACTGAACACTTAAGAGAAGTAGTATTGATACTTCACTGAAGTAGAAGACAATAACACAGTGTTGGGATGAGTTAGAAGTGTATATGTTTGATGTCGTTTTACCATTTCGTTATCAGATATTGTGATTAGTTATCTTTACGATAATCATCCTACCTTTATTCTTGATTGTTAGATAAGTTTATATTCTCGACAGGTTGAGGAACGATGACGACCAAGGTCACTCTATTGTTGTTGGTAGTGCTGGTGGTGCTGGTAGGAGAGACCTTAGCCCAAGGTGAGTGACCTTAAGTGCATAGCGAGTTACGTTAGCGTATGGTGAGTTACCGTGATACGTGGTAAATGAACAGTATGCAAGATGAGTTTCGTTCATGCATGGTGAGTGACTTTCGTCCATGGTGAGTGACCTTGCTGGATGATAAGAGACTGCTGTTCATGCTGGATGACATTAGTGGATGTTCAATGACCTCAGGGGAAAGTTAGTATCACCATCTCCATGGTAAGCTAAGTACACATTGACCCTTGAACGTCATGAGTGAGATAAATGCCTAATTAAACTACTTATGCAGTGATGTAAAAAAAGGTAATACGTCTATGGGTATGTATATCTTACACTATTAGATTCAATAATGTACTTACTGTTGTGTGGTCAATGATCCAGATCCGAATTGTGTGAAGACACAGAGAGAGAGAGAGAGAGAGAGAGAGAGAGAGAGAGAGAGAGAGAGAGAGAGAGAGAGAGAGAGAGAGAGAGAGAGAGAGAGAGAGAGAGAGAGAGAGAGAGAGAGAGAGAGAGAGAGAGAGAGACCATTTGTGATGAATACAGGAATCTGTTAGCATAAACATATCATCCCATTTAAGCCTATTATGCTTCACTTCCATCCGCTCTCTCAATCTGGGTCATGTATACAGTAGAGTGACTCATTCACTTAAATAAAAATAGTTAACATCCAGTAAATAATGTTACTTCCTGGCTTGACTCTCCTCTCTGTCCATAGGTAAGGTGGCAGGATGCTGGTGTCACAGTAGCCAGTGTCCAGCCACTAACTTCCCTGACCCTCCTTTTCTGATCTTCATTTCTCTCTACAATCTCTAACCCCCCTCACCCCTCCCCCCCTTCCCCCCTTCCCCCCTCACCCCCTCCCACGCCCTTCCCCGCACCTCCTTCGATCTGGAAGCACTAAAAGAAAAATATTATGCGTATCATTTTTACTTCTGCTGAGTACATAATGCCTTCATCCCTTCCAGGATACGCACTTTGCGAAGAAAACGGAGCCAACTGTGTGCCAAAAGGTGAATGTCAACAGAGTCTTGAAAGGCATTTTACCTGTCCAAGAGGTCAAGAATGCTGCCGTTTTTATGTTATATTTGACTAGACCCCATAAATGAAAGGCGTCGAACAACGAACCAAGATCTGTTACATCATAACATCTCGTTGCCTGTAATCCTTCATGAGGTCTGAAGTCATGGAAGACACGCTTCAGATCAGCTGTATCGTGAGGTTCCATTATTGCCATTCTTCATGGAGATGGTTCACCATGAATGTTCTGAACCCTCAACAGTCTTCTTGGCTCTTTCGCTCGGTACTGGTAACTTCCTCTGATGACCCAACATGGACAACTTTATGATCATGGAGTCTGATCTGTTTTGCATAGTTCCATTTACTCCTTCAAATCTGCTTAATGCCAATACTTCTTGTCTCTTTGTTATAGATGCAACTTCTGTGATGTGTTGTTCATCGTTTCATTACGATAATGTGATGGCCAGTTTGTTTTTCTGTCCAGTAGGTCTTCAGGATGTTTTCCTTGACGTATGTTATCATAGTGATTAATAATGTTTCCTGTACGAGTTGTCTTCATAAACCGTGTTAGTCTCCCAACGACTTTCGTATCATACCTCAACTATCTCATTTTAGTAAAAAAAAAAAAAAAAGAATATGATGATAAGCATAATAATGATGATGGTGATGATAATGAATAAACGTAAGGGACAAAATTATGATTATCTTATAATTTCCTTTTCACTCTTATCATTACTATTATTGTCTTATATCCCTGGGGATAATGGAGACAGAACACTGCCCATGTATTCAATGCACGTCGTAGAATTGGACTAAATGGGGTGGGCACGAGGTGCCGGGAATCCTCCCCTCCAGTTTTGTTTTTCCAAAGGAAGGAAGAGAGAAGTGGGCCAAGTGAGGAATTATCACTTATATATATATATATATATATATATATATATATATATATATATATATATATATATATATATATATATATATATATATATATATATATATATATATATGAATATATATATATATATATACATATACATATTCCCATGAGTCCACGGGGAAAATGAAACACGATAAGTTCCCAAGTGCACTTTCGTGTAATGATCACATCATCAGGGGAGACACAAGAGAGAAGTATAAGTCAGTTGATATACATCGAAGAGACGAAGCTAGGACGGCATTTGGTAAACATGTGATTGTCTAAGACAGACAACGAGCGTATCAAAAACTATTATGTGGACAAGAAGGTAAATTGTTTGCAAATTTTATCAACAATAAAGTTACCCAATTTATACAGACCATCACTAATATTAAGATTATGATTCTTTATGTATTTAATAACAGAAGATTCAATCATGTTTCTCATGGTACTGAAGTTAGAGTTAATAGCTGATGTCCCAGTACTCCAGTCAATACAATGATCATAGTTTTTAACGTGATTAAACAAGGCATTTGATTCTTGTCCCGTTCTTATACTATATTTAAGTTGCTCAAGTCTAACAGAAATATCCTTACTAGTCTGCCCAACATATATATATATCTATATATATGTATACACACACACACACACATGTTTATATTCAGAGAGAGTTAGCTAAGCTTTCCATGCATTTCAGCTCTAAGCATCATCAACACATACAAGTGAACTTACTAGGCAATAAGACCATTGTGCCTACCCGTCATACAGTCCATCATGGAACACTGAATGTTCCTGAAGTCTCAACGTTATTCACCCTGATTCCCTCCAACAATTATATGTTTATTCCCTTTCTTTCGTTTGTTTGTGTTCATGATACACAGCTGCAGACCTGACCAGATGTGTAGCTGTAGGATTCCTCTGGCCTCTTACGAAGGTTGTGGCACAAACTCCACGTATGATGCCGGAAGATGTTGCACTCCTCTCTGTATGATGCCACGAGATGTGGCACACACTCCCTATGGTGTGCCAGCTCATGATCGCAGCTATATGTGCTACTGGAGCCACGGCTCCTCGCTGCTGAGGAAGAGGAATAAACCTAATGATTGTAATGATATTAATAATGATAGCAATGATAATAGTAATAGTAATGATAGTGATAATAATGATAATGATGATAATAATTAAGATGATGATAATGATAATAAAGATAATAATGATGATAATAATGATAATGATAATAATAATAATAAAGATAATAATAATGATAATAATAATAATAATGACAATAATAACAATAATGATAATAATAATAATCATAATAATAATAATAATAATAATAATAATAATAATAATAATAATAATAATAAAATAATGATAATAACAATAATAACAATGATAATAATAATGATGATAATAACAATAATCATACAACATATGACAATAACAATGATAACAATGATGATTATAAAAGCCACAGAGCTAATAAAAAAAAAAAGATTTCTGTACGTTCATTTATCATTATCATTGTCATGACTAATCTTCATTTTGATTAACTTAAGATTGTTGAGGTATGATATGAAAGTCTTGGGGAGACTAACACGGTTTATGAAGTCATCTCGTACAGGAAACATTATTAATCACTATGATAACATACGTCAAGGAAAACATCCTGAAGACCTACTGGACAGAAAAACAAACTGGCCATCACATTATCGTAATGAAACGATGAACAACACATCACAGAAGTTGCATCTATAACAAAGAGACAAGAAGTATTGGCATTAAGCAGATTTGAAGGAGTAAATGGAACTATGCAAAACAGATCAGACTCCATGATCATAAAGTTGTCCATGTTGGGTCATCAGAGGAAGTTACCAGTACCGAGCGAAAGAGCCAAGAAGACTGTTGAGGGTTCAGAACATTCGTGGTGAACCATCTCCATGAAGAATGGCAATAATGGAACCTCACGATACAGCTGATCTGTACAACAGGTAACATACCTCTTGGCAACTGGGTTAAGAGGTTAGGTTACACTTCGTGAAGACTTTTACTCGTTGTATCTTCACACTAGGAAAGAATACATTTTCCTAAAGGCCAGGCGGTACCTGACGTCATTCCTCTCTCTCTCTCTCTCTCTCTCTCTCTCTCTCTCTCTCTCTCTCTCTCTCTCTCTCTCTCTCTCTCTCTCTCTCTCTCTCTCTCTCTCTCTCTCTCTCTCTCTCTCTCTCTCTCTCTCTCTCTCTCTCTCTCTCTCTCTCTCTTCGGGATAAATCATTTGTGTTGTGTGTCAATTCCTCATCATCACAATCGCCATCTTCATCATCTCCGTCTTTATTTCCTTACTGTTGTGTCTTGTTGGTCTAACCCCCCCCCCCCCCCCCCGTTGTCAGTCTCAGAGAGAAATACGTAAGAAGAATCTCTTATGCCTAAGTCAACTTTGCAATGGCGGAGAATACCAGTGCTTCCTTATCAACGGCAATAAAAGTAATGCAAATCAAAATGATAATGGTGGTTGTTATAACCACAGAGATGATTACAAATCCTGCCAGTTTTGTAGTGAGGAATTCTAAACCAAACATTTCACTGCTAATCGTTGTTTGGCAACAGATTATAAAAACACACCTTGTGTAATCTGACATTTGGTAAATTTCTCCAATTGAGATTTCTCTCTCTCTCCAACGTCAGGATGGGTATATAAACCGGACCCACAGCGAATCAAGTCATATATACTCTCCTGTTCTCCTGCTGGTCAAGTCCTTTGTACCTGAGGTAAGAACTTGTCCTCATATCTTGAGGTGTTACATAACGAGTCATGTTCCAAGGAAGCTAATAAAAGAGGTTTACTGAACACTTAGGAGAACTTGTGTATTGTTTCTGTCAGGTATTTATTTGTTTAATGCCGTAACCCATTTGGATGTATCGTATTAGATGTCGTAGCTTAAGTTATGCATGGAAAAGATTCACTAGAAAATAAAGTAGTATTGATACTTCACTGAAGTAGAAGACAATAACACAGTGTTGGGATGAGTTAGAAGTGTATATGTTTGATGTCGTTTTACCATTTCGTTATCAGATATTGTGATTAATTATCTTTACGATAATCATCCTACCTTTATTCTTGATTGTTAGATAAGTTTTTATTCTCGACAGGTTGAGGAACGATGACGACCAAGGTCACTCTATTGTTGTTGGTAGTGCTGGTGGTGCTGGTAGGAGAGACCTTAGTCCAAGGTGAGTGACCTTAAGTGCATAGCGAGTTACGTTAGTGCATGGTGATCGACCTTAATACATGGTAAGTGAACATTATGCAAGGTGTGTTACGTTCAAGCATGGGGAGTGACTTTCATCCATGGTGAATGACTTTGCCGAATGACCTTGCCGGATGATAAGACTACTGTTCATGCTGGATGCAATTAGTGGAAGTTCAGTGATCTTAGTGGAAAGTAAATAAACCTTTCTCCATGGTAAGATAAGTACACATTAACCCTTGAACGTCGTGAGTGAGATAAATGCCAGAGTAAATAACTTATGCAGTGCTGTAATGAAAAAATTGTAAAATCTATATATGTATATCTTACGCTGATAGAATCAATTTGGTATTTACTGTCAGTGATCCAAAATAGAATTGTGTGGTTCGAGAGAAGACAACGAGAATAGAGAAGAGAAGTGCGATCACTTTTAGAGAAAGAGCTGGCACAGAACTTGAGAGAGAGAGAGAGAGAGAGAGAGAGAGAGAGAGAGAGAGAGAGAGAGAGAGAGAGAGAGAGAGAGAGAGAGAGAGAGAGAGAGAGAGAGAGAGAGAGAGAGAGAGAGAGAGACCATCAATGATGAATATGGAAATCTATTAGAAAAAAAACAAGCCATCGCATCTAAGCTTAGGATCCTTCACTTCCACCCGTTCTGTCACTCTGGGTCATGTAGACAATAGAGTGACTCATTCGATTAGCTAACATTGGTTGAATCCAGTCACTCTTGTTACTTCCTGGCTTGACCCTCCTCTGCCCATAGGTAAGGTGGCAGGATGCTGGTGTCACAGTAGCCAGTGTCCAGCCACTAACTTCCCTGGTCCTCCTCTCTGTCCACAGGCAAGGTAAAGCCACATTAGTCAAGGGACCGACTCTTCCATGGAGTTTAAATCGTGATCCTTCCTGTTCTGTCTTTTGCCTTTATGGATGCTAGGGATTAGAAATGACTGATGTTCGTACAACGATTAACCACAAACGTTTCTCCTTCCTATCCAGGTAGTCCTTTCGTTCCGGATAGACCCAGTTGCTACAGTCTTGCAGGCGTGTGTATGGTGCCAAATTCGGTTTGCGTCGGTTTCCAGACTTATGGCACGTGCCCATCAAATCACTTCTGCTGCATTCCAATATCTGGATAGAAATAAGAAGTCAAGCAAAACCGTATGGAACAACGAACCAAGATCTGTTACATCATGACATCTCCTGATCCTTCATGAAGTCTGAAGTCATGGAAGACACGCTTCAGATCAGCTGTATCGTGAGGTTCCATTATTGCCATTCTTCATGGAGATGGTTCACCACGAATGTTCTGAACCCTCAACAGTCTTCTTGGCTCTTTCGCTCGGTACTGGTAACTTCCTCTGATGACCCAACATGAACAACTTTATGATCATGGAGTCTGATCTGTTTTGCATAGTTCCATTTACTCCTTCAAATCTGCTTAATGCCAATACTTCTTGTCTCTTTGTTATAGATGCAACTTCTGTGATGTGTTGTTCATCGTTTCATTACGATAATGTGATGGCCAGTTTGTTTTTCTGTCCAGTAGGTCTTCAGGATGTTTTCCTTGACGTATGTTATCATAGTGATTAATAATGTTTCCTGTACGAGTTGTATTCATAAACCGTGTTAGTCTCCTAACGACTTTCGTATCGTACCTCAACTATCTCATTGTAGTAAAAAAAAAAAAAAAAAAGAATATGATGATAAGCATAATAATGATGATGGTGATGATAATGAATAAACGTAAGGGACAAAATTATGATTATCTTATAATTTCCTTTTCACTCTTATCATTACTATTATTGTCTTATATCCCTGGGGATAATGGAGACAGAACACTGCCCATGTATTCAATGCACGTCGTAGAATTGGACTAAATGGGGTGGGCACGAGGTGCCGGGAATCCTCCCCTCCAGTTTTGTTTTTCCAAAGGAAGGAAGAGAGAAGTGGGCCAAGTGAGGAATTATCACTTATATATATATATATATATATATATATATATATATATATATATATATATATATATATATATATATATATATATGAATATATATATATATATATATATATATATATATATATATATATATATATATATATACATATACATATTCCTATGAGTCCACGGGGAAAATGAAACACGATAAGTTCCCAAGTGCACTTTCGTGTAATGATCACATCATCAGGGGAGACACAAGAGAGAAGTATAAGTCAGTTGATATACATCGAAGAGACGAAGCTAGGACGGCATTTGGTAAACATGTGATTGTCTAAGACAGACAACGAGCGTTTCATAAACTATTATGTGGACAAGAAGGTAAATTGTTTGCAAATTTTATCAACAATAAAGTTACCCAATTTATACAGACCATCACTAATATTAAGATTATGATTCTTTATGTATTTGATAACAGAAGATTCAATCATGTTTCTCATGGTATTGAAGTTAGGGTTAATAGCTGATATCCCAGTACTCCAGTCAATACAATGATCATAGTTTTTAACGTGATTAAACAAGGCATTTGATTCTTGTCCCGTTCTTATACTATATTTAAGTCGCTCAAGTCTAACAGAAATATCCTTACTAGTCTGCCCAACATATATATATATCTATATATATGTATACACACACACACACACATGTTTATATTCAGAGAGAGTTAGCTAAGCTTTCCATGCATTTCAGCTCTAAGCATCATCAACACATACAAGTGAACTGACTAGGCAATAAGACCATTGTGCCTACCCGTCATACAGTCCATCATGGAACACTGAATGTTCCTGAAGTCTCAACGTTATTCACCCTGATCCCTCCAACAATTATATGTTTATTCCTTTTCTTTCGTTTGTTTGTGTTCATGATACACAGCTGCAGACCTGACCAGATGTGTAGCTGTAGGATTCCTCTGGCCTCTTACAAAGGTTGTGGCACAAACTCCACGTATGATGCCGGAAGATGTTGCACTCCTCTCTGTATGATGCCACGAGATGTGGCACACACTCCCTATGGTGTGCCAGCTCATGATCGCAGCTATATGTGCTACTGGAGCCACGGCTCCTCGCTGCTGAGGAAGAGGAATAAACCTGATGATTGTAATGATATTAATAATGATAGCAATGATAATAGTAATAGTAATGATAGTGATAATAATGATAATGATGATAATAATTAAGATGATGATAATGATAATAAAGATAATAATGATGATAATAATGATAATGATAATAATAATAATAAAGATAATAATAATGATAATAATAATAATAATGACAATAATAACAATAATGATAATAATAATAATCATAATAATAATAATAATAATAATAATAATAATAATAATAATAATAATAATAATAAAATAATGATAATAACAATAATAACAATGATAATAATAATGATGATAATAACAATAATCATACAACATATGATAATAATAATGATAACAATGATGATTATAAAAGCCACAGAGCTAATCAAAAAAAAAGATTTCTGTACGTTCATTTATCATTATCATTGTCATGACTAATCTTCATTTTGATTAACTTAAGATTGTTGAGGTATGATATGAAAGTCTTGGGGAGACTAACACGGTTTATGAAGACATCTCGTACAGGAAACATTATTAATCACTATGATAACATACGTCAAGGAAAACATCCTGAAGACCTACTGGACAGAAAAACAAACTGGCCATCACATTATCGTAATGAAACGATGAACAACACATCACAGAAGTTGCATCTATAACAAAGAGACAAGAAGTATTGGCATTAAGCAGATTTGAAGGAGTAAATGGAACTATGCAAAACAGATCAGACTCCATGATCATAAAGTTGTCCATGTTGGGTCATCAGAGGAAGTTACCTGTACCGAGCGAAAGAGCCAAGAAGGACAGTTGAGGGTTCAGAACATTCGTGGTGAACAATCTCCATGAAAGAATGGCAATAATGGACCTCACGATACAAGCTGAATCTGAAGCGTGTCTTCCATGACTTCAGACTTCATGAAGATCACGAATGTCATGATGTAACAGTAACTAGCGAAAGAGCCAAGAAGACTATTTGAGGGTTCAGACATTCGTGTGACCACTCCATGAAGAATGGCAAAAATGGACCTCACGATACAGCTGACTGTACACAAGTAACATACTCTTGGCAACTGGTTAAGAGTTAGGTTACACTTCGTGAAGACTTTTACACTGTTTATCTCACACAGAAAGAATACATTTTCCTAATGGCCAGGCGGTAACGGACGTCATTCTCTCTCTCTCTCTCTCTCCTCTCTCTCTCTCTCTCTCTCTCTCTCTCTCTCTCTCTCTCTCTCTCTCTCTCTCTCTCTCTCTCTCTCTCTCTCTCTCTCTCTCTCTCTTCGGGATAAATCATTTGTGTTGTGTGTCAATTCCTCATCATCACAATCGCCATCTTCATCATCTCCGTCTTTATTTCCTTACTGTTGTGTCTTGTTGGTCTAACCCCCCCCCCCCCGCCTGTTGTCAGTCTCAGAGAGAAATACGTAAGAAGAATCTCTTATGCCTGAGTCAACTTTGCAATGGAGGAGAATACCAGCGCTTCCTTATCAACGGCAATAAAAGTAATGCAAATCAAAATGATAATGGTGGTTTTTATAACCACAGAGATGATTACAAATCCTACCAGTTTTGTAGTGAGGAATTCTAAACCAAACATTTCACTGCTAATCGTTGTTTGGCAACAGATTATAAAAACACACCTTGTGTAATCTGACATTTGGTAAATTTCTCCAATTGAGATTTCTCTCTCTCTCCAACGTCAGGATGGGTATATAAACCGGACCCACAGCGAATCAAGTCATATATACTCTCCTGTTCTCCTGCTGGTCAAGTCCTCTGTACCTGAGGTAAGAACTTGTCCTCATATCTTGAGGTGTTACATAACGAGTCATGTTCCAAGGAAGCTAATAAAAGAGGTTTACTGAACACTTAGCAGAACTTGTGTATTGTTTTTGTCAGGTATTTATTTGTTTAATGCCGTAACCCATTTGGATGTATCGTATTAGATGTCGTAGCTTAAATTATGCATGGAAAAGATTCACTAGAAAATAAAGTAGTATTGATACTTCACTGAAGTAGAAGACAATAACACAGTGTTGGGATGAGTTAGAAGTGTATATGTTTGATGTCGTTTTACCATTTCGTTATCAGATATTGTGATTAATTATCTTTACGATAATCATCCTACCTTTATTCTTGATTGTTAGATAAGTTTTTATTCTCGACAGGTTGAGGAACGATGACGACCAAGGTCACTCTATTGTTGTTGGTAGTGCTGGTGGTGCTGGTAGGAGAGACCTTAGTCCAAGGTGAGTGACCTTAAGTGCATAGCGAGTTACGTTAGTGCATGGTGATCGACCTTAATACATGGTAAGTGAACATTATGCAAGGTGAGTTACGTTCAAGCATGGGGAGTGACTTTCATCCATGGTGAATGACCTTGCCGAATGACCTTGCTGGATGATAAGACTACTGTTCATGCTGGATGCAATTAGTGGATGTTCAGTGATATTAGTGGAAAGTAAATAAACCTTTCTCCATGGTAAGATAAGTACACATTAACCCTTGAACGTCGTGAGTGAGATAAATGCCAGAGTAAATAACTTATGCAGTGCTGTAATGAAAAAATTGTAAAATCTATATATGTATATCTTACGCTGATAGAATCAATTTGGTATTTACTGTCAGTGATCCAAAATCGAATTGTGTGGTTCGAGAGAAGACAACGAGAATAGAGAAGAGAAGTGCGATCACTTTTCGAGAAAGAGCTGGCACAGAACTTGAGAGAGAGAGAGAGAGAGAGAGAGAGAGAGAGAGAGAGAGAGAGAGAGAGAGAGAGAGAGAGAGAGAGAGAGAGAGAGAGAGAGAGACCATCAATGATGAATATGGAAATCTATTAGAAAAAAAACAAGCCATCGCATCTAAGCTTAGGATCCTTCACTTCCACCCGTTCTGTCACTCTGGGTCATGTAGACAATAGAGTGACTCATTCGATTAGCTAACATTGGTTGAATCCAGTCACTCTTGTTACTTCCTGGCTTGACCCTCCTCTGTCCATAGGTAAGGTGGCAGGATGCTGGTGTCACAGTAGCCAGTGTCCAGCCACTAACTTCCCTGGTCCTCCTCTCTGTCCACAGGCAAGGTAAAGCCACAGTAGTCAAGGGACCGACTCTTCCATGGAGTTTAAATCGTGATCCTTCCTGTTCTGTCTTTTGCCTTTATGGATGCTAGGGATTAGAAATGACTGATGTTCGTACACCCGATTAACCACAAACGTTTCTCCTTCCTATCCAGGTAATCCTCTCGTTCCGGATAGACCCAGTTGCTACAGTCTTGCAGGCGTGTGTATGGTGCCAAATACGGTTTGCGTCGGTTTCCCGAGTCATGGTGCTTGCCCATCAAATCACTTCTGCTGCATTCCATTATCTGGATAGAAATAAGAAGTCAAGCAAAACCGTATGGAACAACGAACCAAGATCTGTTACATCATGACATCTCCTGATCCTTCATGAAGTCTGAAGTCATGGAAGACACGCTTCAGATCAGCTGTATCGTGAGGTTCCATTATTGCCATTCTTCATGGAGATGGTTCACCACGAATGTTCTGAACCCTCAACAGTCTTCTTGGCTCTTTCGCTCGGTACTGGTAACTTCCTCTGATGACCCAACATGGACAACTTGATGATCATGGTGCCTGATCTGTTTTGCATAGTTCCATTTACTCCTTCAAATCTGCTTAATGCCAATACTTCTTGTCTCTTTGTTATAGATGCAACTTCTGTGATGTGTTGTTCATCGTTTCATTACGATAGTTTGTTTTTCTGTCCAGTAGGTCTTCAGGATGTTTTCCTTGACGTATGTTATCATAGTGATTAATAATGTTTCCTGTACGAGTTGTCTTCATAAACCGTGTTAGTCTCCCAACGACTTTCATATCATACCTCAACAATCTTCTGTCAATCAAAATGAAGATTAGTCATGACAATGATAATGATAAATGAACGTATCGAAAAAAATCATGATTACCTCTATGACTTTTATAGTTACAGTTATCATTACTATTATCATTATAATCATCATTATCATTATCATCATTATCATCATTACAATCATTACGTGTATTCTTCTTGCTCAGCAGCTGGGAGCCATTGCTCCAGTTGCACAAACAGCTGCGAACATGAGTTGGCACCATATAGGGAGTGTGTGACACATTCCTTGGTACCATATGTTGTGTGTTTGTCACATCACGTGGGATCATATAGGGAGTGAATGCCACATCTTCCGGCATCATATATGGAGTTTGCGTCACAACCTTTGTAAGAGGCCAGAGGAATTCTACAGTTACACATCTGGTCAGGTCTGCTGCTGTGTATCATGAACACAAACAAACGAAAGAAAAGGAATAAACATATATTTGTTGGAGGGATCAGGGTGAATAACGTTGAGACTTCAGGAACATTCAGTGTTCCATGATGGACTGTATGACTAGGGAAATTCATTCTATAAATACGTTTAGAAAAGACCTTAAAAAAATAATGATAATGTCTTGCTTCATCATCGCCATATGAGTGTGTGTGTGTGTGTGTGTGTGTGTGTGTGTGTGTGTGTGTGTGTATTTCCCTAGGAGAGTTTACATCAGTCGCTAGAGTGTTACGGTGTAATCACTTCATTCCAAGCATAACCAGACTGTTAACTAATCCCACAACCTTAACAATGTCACACACACACACACACACACACACAAGCACTACAACACCTTCCCAGACACTACGGAGGGAAATTCCAGGATCATAAGAACAGTGAAACTAAAATATATATCTGAATAGACACTTTTACCTCATCCGTTTTCTATATAATATGTAGCAGGGTGTAAAAACCCTCATCTCATTCTCATCCACGGTTCAGCTTGACAGCAGCTGCAGCAGAGTGAGAAGGTAGTATCTAGCAAGAGTTGTGAGAATCAGATACGTTATTATAACATTTATTCCTAAGTTGTTCGAACGTATCATGTATTCTCTGCGTGTAGAAGGCGACTAAAAGGGGAGGGGATAGGGGGCTGAAAATTCTCCCCTCTTGTTTTTTACATTATATATATATATATATATATATATATATATATATATATATATATATATATATATATATATATATATATATATATATATATATTGAAAAGGATCACAATTTTGCACGTGATCAAGTATATTCTTAAGAGTCCACGGGGAAAATGAAACACGTTAAGTTCCCAAGTGAACTTTCGTGTAATAATCACATCATCAGGGGAGACACAAGAGAGAAATATAACAGTCAGTTGATATACAACGAAGAGATGTAGCTAGGACGCCATATGGTAAACATGGGATTGTCCAAGACAGACAACGAGCGTATCATAAACTTATTATTCTAAAAATTTTATCAGCAATAGAATTATCCAATTTGTATAAACCATCACTAATGTTAATACTATAATACCTTGTGTATTTGATAACAGAAGATTCAATGATATCTCTCGTGGTAATCGAGTTAGAGTTGATAACTGAGATGGCATTACTCCAGATAATACAATAATCTTAGTTTTTAACGTGATTAAACAAGGCATTTGATTCTTGTCCCGTTCTTATACTATATTTATGTTGCTTAAGTCTAACAGAAAGATTTTTACCAATCTGTCCAACATAAAACTTATCACAATTCCTACATGGCACTTTACAGATGCATCCAGGAGAATTTTCTGGTGAATTCCTGATTAAGATATTCTTTATAGTATTATTGTTGCTAAAGGCAACATTTACATTAAAGGATTTAAGCAACATGGGAAGTAAAGTAAAATTATTATTAAAAAGGAGAACTAGAAGGTTCTTGGTGTCAATGGGAGTTTTGGGCTCAACTCTATAAAATCATTTCTTTGCTAAGTTAAGGGATTTATCAATGAAAGATCTAGGGTACTTTAACTTAGATCCAATAGAATACATCTTTTCAAACTCACCATCATCATCAATATACTCTGGACTGTACATTGATGATGAGTTTGAGAAGATATATTCTATTGGATCTGAGTTAAAGTATATATATATATATATATATATATATATATATATATATATATATATATATATATATATATATATATATATATATATATATATATATATATATTCTCCCAGCTATTCGAGACCAGCTTAACCCAAACAGAAAACCATTTCGAAGCAAAAGAGAAAACTTACGATGGGTTCTGGCTGACATTCCAGTTATAGTGAACATGACGAACATCTTGCTGTCCTTACTGTTGTCTGTTGATTATAGAATTGGCTTTTCTTCTCGACAGGTTGAGGAACGATGATGTCCAAGGTCACTGTGCTCTTGGCACTGCTGGTGGTGCTGGTAGCTGCGACCTTAGTGCAAGGTGAGTGACCTTACTCCATGGTCAGTTATCTTAGTGCATGATGAGGGATCTTTGTGCATGGTGATTGACCTTGATGCAAGTTAAGTTACATTACTGCAGTGTGAGGGACCTTACAGTATTTTGAGTGACCTTAGTGTCTAGTGAGAAACCTTAGTGCATGATTAAGTATCTTTCCGTGTGATGTAAGCAGTACTATACGGTGAACGATGTTAGAGGAGTTACCTTTAGTGAATAGCGTATGTGGATAGTGAGTTACCTTAGTGCGGAGTGCAGAAATTCATGCTGGAGTAGCTATGTGAATCATGCTGGTGTCACAGTAGCCAGTGCCCAGCCACTAACTTCCCTGGTCCTCCTCTCTGTCCACAGGTAAGGTGGCAGGATGCTGGTGTCACAGTAGCCAGTGTCCAGCCACCATCTTCCCTGACCCTTACCACCATTTCCTTCCAAATCATTTTGTTTATTCAGCTCCCAAGCATGAAGCTAAATCTGTGACCGAGTCTGCCTTGTGATTCTAACACAGATGGCTCTTCCCTTCTTTCACCAGGTTTTGCCAACTGTCAAGATGTTGGAGGCTACTGCAGACCTGCTCATAGGTGTAATGCAAGGCCAATACTTCATGGGAAGTGCTACTCCTATACGGTCTGCTGCCCTTACAATTGAGAAGGAAGGACACGTCGCTCAGGGGAGGAAATCAAGATCCTTCTGTCAGTACGTCTGTTGCTGTCAGCCTTCCCTGATGGAGTTTTGGCAAACGAGATGGAGTGATATCTGTGAGCATCATGGATATCAACCGTTGTGTTTATTTGATGGTTTCTTTATGGTTCAAATGCTTTTGATTGGACTCCATTGTCATGGTTAACTTCTAATGAGATTCATGGAGGGTTTTGACACAAGATGTTCAACGATGGTTGAAAATCACTGTCCAAGCTTATTGTTGATGTGTGATTGTAACTGATGAAGTGTTATGGTGTCTTGTTTTTTTTTTTTTTATCCCAGGTTTAAGCCACCTACTGACAGGAATTTACAAATAAAATTTCAGTATTCCATGACCCTGTTTCCAATGATGCCTCCTTGTCTTGGAATAAGAACTCACATTTTCTAAAGGTTCAGGACATGTCGACTTTTACAGAACGTAATTCGTTGAACGGGCTAAGAAATGGAGCAACGCTAAAGAAGAATTATCTCTACGTAAGACCCGGACAGTAATCAGCTACTAACAACCAATGAGGCTAGGCATATTAACAACCAATGAGGCTAGGCATATTAACAACCAATGAGGCTAGGCATATTCTACAACACCTAACCTAACCTGAATAAGTCATCCATTAACAGTCAAATAATTCGTGAAAGACAACACATTACGAGAAAATGTTTGGGTATCCTGTTAAACGGCCAGACCAGAAACAGACCAACAAGACCCAAAAAAATTAGGAAAAAAAAACAAAATGAGGAGATTCATGCCATCCGGACCAACCCTATACCTTTCCAAACGTGAATCAACTGAGTTTACCATTCTGATGCACCTCTCTATATTGTTCCCTCATCGTCTTCAGCAAAAGACTGATTTGGATTCTTATATATTTTTTTTTCTTCTTTTCCTTGAAAGAATATTCACCAGTGGCTTCTTCTCTTAGATCTGTGGTAGGTTGCATCTAAAATGTGCACGATAGAGAAAGAGGTCCACATTCTACTATTATCTACTCGACTTTGATAGATATTTCCTCCCTCCACCACTGATACAACTAGTCATTTCATTGTTCTAGCTTCTCTCTTCTCTTCTTATTATATATCGTTCTGGGTAAAAAAACCACGTGTGTGTGTGTGTGTGTGTGTGTTGGCAGGAGAGTTTACATACTTCACCGTTGCAAACGTATGTGATGAATGTATATAAATGACTTCATCACAAGTATGACAAAGTTCTGTTACCCACAGTCTTGACAGCTGTCAACACGGGAGACATTCAACACCTCCTTACGAGACTTCCTTTCCACGAAGGGAAGATTTTTAGAATCATTTGTAGAAATATATTCCTAATTGACACCTCTACGCCACTCGTTTTCTACAGCAGTGGGGTGTACCCTCACCTCACCTCATTCTCGTCCAGTGTCTAACCAGACGCAGGTATAGTATTTGGGAAGGCAAGGTCTACACATACAGAGCGAGTTTAATTTTTTTTCCTGAATGATTTCATTCTTTCGCGCACACACACACACACACACACACACACACACACACACAGATGCACAAAGGCCTCCCTCTTCATAGTTTTATTTGGTGATTGCTAGATCTGCTTTTCCTCTCTACAGGTTGAGGAACGATGACCACCAAGGTCACTGTGTTGTTATTGATGCTGCTGGTAGTAATGTTAGCGGTGACCTTAGTGCAAGGTGAGTTACCTTAGTGCATGATGAGTGACCTTAGTGCATGATGAGTGACCTTAGTGCATGATGAGTGACCTTAGTGTGTGGTGAGTGACCTTAGTGTATGATGAGTTACGTGCATGATGAGTGACCTTGGTGTATGTTGAGTGGCCTTAGTGCATGATGAGTGACCTTAGTGTGTGGTGAGTAGCCTTGGTGTATGGTGAGTGACTTTAGTGGTGAGTGACCACAATTACTTCCTGGCCTGGTCCTCCTCACTGTCCACAGGTAAGGTGGCAGGATTCTGGTGTCACAGTAGCCAGTGTCCAGCCACTAACTTCCCTGGTCCTCCTCTCTGTCCACAGGTAAGGTAAAGCCACAGTAGCCTGAGGACTGACTCCTCTAAATACCCTTGCAACTACTAATCACACCCTTTCTTCTCCCTCACCCCCAGGTAAACCAGAGTCCCAGCATGTTGTATACCGTTGTCGAGACATAGGTGGTGTGTGTGAGTACCCATTTGCCTGCAATGGTATTTCTCGCGTCTACGCCTGCCCTACAGGGATGGAGTGCTGTATCCCAAAGCAGTCATTAGAAGACTCGTTCGATCATGTGGACACCGGGATTATCCTCCCTGCGATCCCTCATGAAGTCTGAAGTCATGGAAGACACGCTTCAGATCAGCTGTATCGTGAGGTTCCATTATTGCCATTCTTCATGGAGATGGTTCACCACGAATGTTCTGAACCCTCAACAGTCTTCTTGGCTCTTTCGCTCGGTACTGGTAACTTCCTCTGATGACCCAACATGGACAACTTGATGATCATGGTGCCTGACATGTTGTTTGTATATAAATACATGCCTGTAATTTAGATACAATTGTTGTATTGCATTGTTGTTGAGCCCTTGAGAAGGAGAGACATCTTAACTACCTGTTATATCCTACTGTTTGATACGTCTCAATCAATTCGTCTCTGTTTCCTGTTAGCTTTAATGATCACGTGTTCTGGACAATCTCTAAAGTAAAGAGGAACTACGTGAGTCTTCCAAAGACTTATGCAAAGTTTGCCACTAAACCATAATTTGGCTGGAGCGATTTGTAAACAACAACAGTAACAACCAAAAAACAACTATAACAAAAAAAAACAACACTAAGAGTAATAATGATGATAGTAATGATAATAATGATAACAATCATAATGATAATGGAATGCTATTAGTGACTGATGATAAGGACGAGAATGATATTAACAATAATAGATTAATACTAATAACAATAATGAAAATGATAATGAGAATGATAGATATGATAAAAACAATCATAATAGTAAATAATGATAATGATGGTAATGCTAATGGTAATAATAATCATAATGATAAGAAGATGATGGTAATGCTAATGATAATAATAATGATAATGATAATAAGATGATGGTAATGCTAATGATAATAATAATCATAATGATAAGAAGATGATGGTAATGCTAATGATAATAATAATGATAATGATAATAAGATGATGGTAATGCTATTGATAATGATGATAATGATAATGATAATGATAATGATAATGATAATAATAATGATAATGATAATAATAATGATAATGATAATGATAATGATAATGATAATGATAATGATAATGATAATGATAATGATAATGATAATGATAATGATAATGATAATGATAATAAGATGATGGTAATGCTAATGATAATAATAATGATAATGATAATGATAATGATAATGATAATGATAATGATAATGATAATGATAATGATAATGATAATGATAATGATAATGATAATAAGATGATGGTAATGCTAATGATAATATTAATGATAATGATAATGATAATGATAATGATAATGATAATGATAATGATAATGATAATGATAATGATAATGATAATGATAATGATAATGATAATGATAATGATAATGATAATGATAATGATAATGATAATGATAATGATAATGATAATGATAATGATAATGATAATGATAATGATAATGATAATGATAATGATAATGATAATGATAATGATAATGATAATAAGATGATGGTAATGCTAATGATAATATTAATGATAATGATAATGATAATGATAATGATAATGATAATGATAATGATAATGATAATGATAATGATAATGATAATGATAATGATAATGATAATGATAATGATAATGATAATGATAATGATAATGATAATGATAATGATAATGATAATGATAATGATAATGATAATGATAATGATAATGATAATGATAATGATAATGATAATGATAATGATAATGATAATGATAATGATAATGATAATGATAATGATAATGATAATGATAATGATAATGATAATGATAATGATAATGATAATGATAATGATAATGATAATAAGATGATGGTAATGCTAATGATAATATTAATGATAATGATAATGATAATGATAATGATAATGATAATGATAATAAGATGATGGTAATGCTAATGATAATATTAATGATAATGATAATGATAATAAGATGATGGTAATGCTAATGATAATATTAATGATAATGATAATAAGATGATGGTAATGCTAATGATAATATTAATGATAATGATAATGATAATGATAATGATAATGATAATGATAATGATAATGATAATGATAATGATAATGATAATGATAATGATAATGATAATGATAATGATAATGATAATGATAATAAGATGATGGTAATGCTAATGATAATATTAATGATAATGATAATGATAATGATAATGATAATAAGATGATGGTAATGCTAATGATAATATTAATGATAATGATAATGATAATGATAATGATAATGATAATGATAATGATAATGATAATGATAATGATAATGATAATAAGATGATGGTAATGCTATTGATAATGATGATAATGATAATGATAATGATAATGATAATGATAATGATAATGATAATGATAATGATAATGATAATGATAATGATAATGATAATGATAATGATAATGATAATGATAATGATAATGATAATGATAATGATAATGATAATGATAATGATAATGATAATGATAATGATAATGATAATGATAATGATAATGATAATGATAATGATAATGATAATGATAATGATAATGATAATGATAATGATAATGATAATGATAATGATAATGATAATGATAATGATAATGATAATGATAATAAGATGATGGTAATGCTAATGATAATATTAATGATAATGATAATGATAATGATAATGATAATGATAATGATAATGATAATGATAATGATAATGATAATGATAATGATAATGATAATGATAATGATAATGATAATGATAATGATAATGATAATGATAATGATAATGATAATGATAATGATAATGATAATGATAATGATAATGATAATGATAATGATAATGATAATGATAATGATAATGATAATGATAATGATAATGATAATGATAATGATAATGATAATGATAATGATAATGATAATGATAATGATAATAAGATGATGGTAATGCTAATGATAATATTAATGATAATGATAATGATAATGATAATGATAATGATAATGATAATGATAATGATAATGATAATGATAATGATAATGATAATGATAATGATAATGATAATGATAATGATAATGATAATGATAATGATAATAAGATGATGGTAATGCTAATGATAATATTAATGATAATGATAATGATAATGATAATGATAATGATAATGATAATGATAATGATAATGATAATGATAATGATAATGATAATGATAATGATAATGATAATGATAATGATAATGATAATGATAATGATAATGATAATGATAATGATAATGATAATGATAATGATAATGATAATAAGATGATGGTAATGCTAATGATAATATTAATGATAATGATAATGATAATGATAATGATAATGATAATGATAATGATAATGATAATGATAATGATAATGATAATGATAATGATAATGATAATAAGATGATGGTAATGCTAATGATAGGAGGGGGTGAGGAGGAAGTTGTGGGTTGGGAGAGGGTGTGGGGAGGAAGTTGTGGCTGTTAGAAGCAACGTAAGCCGACACGCAACATGAAGTTCAGTGTGGCATTATACGCCGCCAGTTTCATAGAAATCATCGAAGACTTGGGCAATATAATGATGAAGATATGGGGCCAGGGTTGACTGTGTACGTGTGAATAGAAGATGGCCTTCGATTCTTCATGAATAAAGAAATTAGAATTGTAGAAGTGGTGCTGGGTGAGGACTGTCGAGTTGAAGTTGAGAATTAGGAGGGATGTTTGTTAGCTCAGACTATCGCACAGGTGGTGCGGATTGTTGCACAGTTGGTGTAGACTATCGCTCAGTTGGTGCAGACATGTCGCACAGTTGGTTGCCACTTGGGCCTTGGCTCGGGACCCCCGCCTCTCCCATCGCTCTAATCAACCGAGCTAGTCTGGTCTGTGAGGAGGAGGAGCACTGCCCTGCTTGTGGTGGTGTGACGCAGCACCTACGGGTTTGAGGTGCTGTGGGCTTTTCCAGTTCGTCTGGCGGGAGACTGGACTTTGGTCTGTCCTCGAGTGATATGTCAGCGAGAGGTGGATGCCTGGTGGAGGGATCCACGATGGTGGAAGGATAAGACAGCCGCTTCTTACGACTCTGTCTTCTACGTCGTTGATGTGTGAGGTTAGCCTGCAGTTGGGCGAGGGTGAGGGAGAGAATGTGTGTGTGTGTGTGGGTGTGTCTCTGCGTATCATCGGTATCCCCTGTTTCCTCAGACGTGTCAGATATGCAGATATGGGTCTATGGATAGCCAGGCGAGCCTGCTATCAGCCGGGATCAGCTATTAAGCCGGAGAGAGTAGTGGGAATGAGGAGGAGAGAAACGAACTACTCGCTGTGGTGGTCGAGGGGAGAATATAGCCAGAGCGATGGCATTCCACCCATCCATCACAGTCAAGCTTACGTTTTACGTCACTTCCTCCTCCATGAATGTAAACGACACACTGAGTTAACAAGGATAAAACCAGCTTGTGTTGTGCTGATACTTGACCATCCCTCTTCAACGTATAACAAATCAACTTCGTACACAATACGAGCATGGGTGAAAAATGTCTGGTTGTATTATATAAACCACATGAACAATGAGAATCACAGAGTACAATGATGTGGTTCCGTAATGAAAGCTTCGGACCTAAACACATACCTCGGTACTTTCCCTGGCGTTCCAGCCAATGACGGACAGGCAGCTACAGTGGCAGCACATACACACACACACAAACACACACACACTAATCCACAGATCAGAATAATCGATATAATGAAGTATTTTCATCACTCAAATTACGAACTAGATTCACAAAATCTTGACGTTGAAACACTGATTAACGAGACCCCCAGAATAAAAAAAATTGGTTCAACCGACTAAAATCTACTGAACTAACATCTTTCCGCCAACCGTCATCTATGTATATATATATATACGGGGCGAACACAGAATCCTCACTTCATTTCTGTCCAGGATTCGACCAGACTTGGGCGTAGAAGCGTGCAAAGGTAAGATTCATCCTATCTGTAAGACTCATAGATATTGCTATCTTATATATCCTATATCATCTTCCTATACGTCTGGGTGCTGTAGCTGCAGCGTAGAGGTGATGTATGTATATATACACATATATATATATACGTATACATCCCAACGACCTGTAAGGACCCTTCAAAGGCTGGGGAACGGGACATGTGTGTGTGGGTGTGTTGCCAGGAGAGTTTACATACTTCACCGTTGCAAACGTGTGATGAATGTATAGAAATGACTTCATCACAAGTATGACAAAGTTTTGCTACCCACAGTCTTGACAGCTGTCAACACGGGAGACATTCAATACCTCCTTACGAGACATCCTTTCCACAAAGGAAAGAATTTTAGAATCATTTGTAGAAATATATTCCTAATTGACACCTTTACGCCACTCGTTTTCTACAGCAGTGAGGTGTACCCTCACCTCACCTCATTCTCGTCCAGTGTCTAACCAGACGCAGTTATGGTATTTGGGAAGGCAAGGTCTACACATACAGAGGGAGTTTAATTTTTTCCCTCAATGATTTCATGATTTCACACACACACACACACACACACACACACAGGGATGACCACAAAAATGCGATCGCTAAACATTGGCATGAAAATGATCACCCCAGAGATCTTGAAAATCCCGTTATTTATATTTGTGATGAAAATGATCAACCCAGAGATCTTGAAAATCCCGTTATTTATATTTGTGATGAAAATGATCACCCCAGAGATCTTGAAAATCCCGTTATTTTATACCCCTCTGCTGATTATGACACACGTAATATCATTGAACCTGTCTTGATTGCTAATATCAAGAACTTTAATTTGTCCCCCAGGCAATTTTAAAGCCCTTCCTAGCATTAACCAATGCATTGTGAAGGAATTGACAAAACACGAAAACCAAAAACACAAAAAATGTTGTTCAAGACACACCCAGCTACCCAGGTCAACCCCACGCCAGGTGACCCCACCTTAATCACTCTCCCTTACAACGGTTATGGCCAGACAATGCAGACAGTGGTTGGACTGTACTGATTGGTGTTGGACGGCGGGAATCAAGTGTGATGTTGGGATATGAATTACTTTAAGTACTAGCAACTGCTGAAGTGGATTGTCACCACGAAACATGTCGTGCCACATGTATAGAAAATAACCTGTTAAACATAATTGTATGAACTACTGAAGTGCGATTTCACCTTCATATATATATATATATATATATATATATATATATATATATATATATATATATATATATATATATATATACTGCCTACAACGCGGTGGAGAATCGACTCTGACAAGGTTGTATCATCGACATTTAACAAAAACAAAAAGAACTGCAATCTCGTCAAAGAACTTCTGTCTTTCTCAAAAGGAATCCACCCGTTTTTCCCGCTGCTAATTGCAGTGCAGCCTTGAAGCTGAAGCGGCCATGTGAATTGGGTCCTGGGTTTATATATATATATATATATATATATATATATATATATATATATATGATAGTTTGTGTAGTAAATGAGTGAGGCAGAAACACAAATGACAGAAGTGGTAATGATTGGATAGTTAGATATATATTGATGGAATGATAGATGTAGACTGATAGATACCTGGATATATATAGATAGAAAAAAAAGACTAAAGGGGAAAAAAATTACTGTTTCGTAGTCACTCACAAAAAAAAATAGAATTCGATTGCCGTCTGCTGCCAGCCAGGCAATCATTTTAGAAACCAAGCGGGTTATTTTCTCCCTTTTCTAATTAGAAGCCAAGCAGGATGTTTTCTCCCTTCTCTAATTAGAAACCAAGCGGGATGTTTTCTCCCTTCTCTAATTAGAAACCAAGCGGGATGTTTTCTCCCTTCTCTAATTAGAAACCAAGCGGGATGTTTCTCCCTTCTCTCATTAGAAACCAAGCGGGATGTTTTCTCCCCTCTCTAACTAGAAACCAAGCGGGAAGTTTTCTCCCTTCTCTAATTAGAAACCAAGCGGGATGTTTTCTCCCTTCTCTTATTAGAAACCAATCGGGTTGTTTTCTCCCTTATCTAACTAGAAACCAAGCGGGATGTTTTCTCCCTTCTCTCATTAGAAACCAAGCGGGATGTTTTCTCCCTTCTCTAATTAGAAACCAAGCGGGTTGTTTTCTCCCTTCTCTAATAAGAAACCAAGCGGGATGTTTTCTCCCTTCTTTCATTAGAAACCAAGCGGGATGTTTTCTCCCTTCTCTAATTAGAAACCAAGCGGGATGTTTTCTCCCTTCTCTAATTAGAAACCAAGCGGGATGTTTTCTCCCTTCTCTCATTAGAAACCAAGCGTGTTGTTTTCTCCTTTATCTAACTAGAAACCAAGCGGGATGTTTTCTCCCTTCTCTCATTAGAAACCAAGCAGGATGTTTTCTCCCTTCTCTAATTAAAAACCAAGCGGGATGTTTTCTCCCTTCTCTAATTAGAAACCAAGCGGGATGTTTTCTCCCTTCTCTCATTCGAAACCAAGCGTGTTGTTTTCTCCCTTATCTAACTAGAAACCAAGCGGGATGTTTTCTCCCTTCTCTCATTAGAAACCAAGCGGGTTGTTTTCTCCCTTATCTAACTAGAAACCAAGCGGGATTTTTTCTCCCCTCTCTCATTAGAAACCAAGCGGGTTGTTTTCTCCCTTTCAAATTAGAAACCAAACGAACTTGAGAGTAGCCTTCACGATCTTTCGATCTCATGCAAGACGTAGATATTCTTAGTTTAAGTGTCTTCCTTCACTCATGACGCCTCTTGTTTTCCCCTGACCCTGTCATGTTCACTTCAACAGTGTTGAGGAGCCATGAGGAGGGAGTCAGTCGTGATGTTGCTGATGGTTGTGGTGGCTACCACGGCTGCCCCAGGGGATCATCATGGTAAGTTGCCTTAAGGCACGTTAGCTGACCTTCGTGTGTCTATTGACCTTGCTGCACGGTAGCTGGAGTTTGAGATGGGTGGGTGGGCGAGGGTGTAATTCTTTTTGCATGTTGGTACATAGTATCTATAATGCTTAGTGGGTGATCTTAGTCCCTTGGTAACTGGTCTTGGTGCATAGTATCTATAATGCTTAGTGGGTGATCTTAGTCCCTTGGTAACTGGTCTTGGTACATAGTATCTATAATGCTTAGTGGGTGATCTTAGTCCCTTGGTAACTGGTCTTGGTGCATAGTATCTATAATGCTCAGTGGGTGATCTTAGTCCCTTGGTAACTAGTCTTGGTACATAGTATCTATAATGCTTAGTGGGTGATCTTAGTCCCTTGGTAACTGGTCTTGGTACATAGTATCTATAATGCTCAGTGGGTGATCTTAGTCCCTTGGTAACTGGTCTTGGTACATAGTATCTATAATGCTTAGTGAGTGATCTTAGTTCCTTGGTAACTGGTCTTGGTGCATAGTATCTATAATGCTCAGTGGGTGATCTTAGTTCCTTGGTAACTGATCTTGGTACATAGTATCTATAATGCTTAGTGGGTGATCTTAGTTCCTTGGTAACTGGTCTTGGTGCATAGTATCTATAATGCTTAGTGAGTGATCTTAGTTCCTTGGTAACTGGTCTTGGTACATAGTATCTATAATGCTTAGTGGGTGATCTTAGTCCCTTGGTAACTGGTCTTGGTACATAGTATCTATAATGCTTAGTGGGTGATCTTAGTCCCTTGGTAACTGGTCTTGGTACATAGTATTATAATGCTTAGTGGGTGATCTTAGTTCCTTGGTAACTGGTCTTGGTGCATAGTATCTATAATGCTTAGTGGGTGATCTTAGTCCCTTGACTTCCCTGGTGTCACATTGGATAAAACTGACTCTCCTGATCAGATGCAACTACTCTCCTTGTCTTCTCTCACACCCTAAAGTAGCAGTGACCCTTTGCGTTATATGTTTCTAACCAACATTTGTCTTACCTCTCTTTCAGTATGCCGCCCGAGCATCAAGTGTTACTTAAACAATGGGCAGTGTGGAACTATTGCAAATTGTCCAGGAGGAACCTCTGGATTATGTGATGGCCCCTGTGTCTGCTGTCATCACACAAGGGCAGATGGACCAGGAACTTTACCGCTGTAATGAGAGAGAGAGAGAGAGAGAGAGAGAGAGAGAGAGAGAGAGAGAGAGAGAGAGAGAGAGAGAGAGAGAGACAGAGAGGTCTGATAAAGAGCACCGTGTCCTGTGACATCAAGAACTTCCCCACACTCCATAATAGCCACTTGTGGTTTCATGGCGACGACCTCTATTGCTGCTTGTTCTTTCGTCAGGCCTCCAGCTCATATCGGTCGCTCCTTCCTTCAAGCTCTGCATTTGTGTGGGGAAATGGCTAAACTGTCTGGTTAAATTCTATGGATTATTATCCCCTGATGTAGAGGAAGACAGCCTCAATCATCTAAGAGTCTATACTACTTCTAGTGCCTGTTTCGAGAGACTAAAAGCCTCTAGATCTGTTTTCACGTAGGCATGAAACTGTAAAGCCTCAGATGTGTTCTGCTATTTTATTCCGTGTCATTAAAAGTGTCAAAACTTGTGTGTTGTGTTTTAATGTAATTCCTCGTACACTCATAACTCCTCCACCCAGTGGATAGGAAAAAAACTTGTGTGTTGTGTTTTAATGTAATTTCTTCTCGTACACTCATAACTACTCCACCTGGTGGATAGGAAAAAAACTTGTGTGTTGTGTTTTAATGTAATTTCTTCTCGTACACTCATAACTACTCCACCTGGTGGATAGGAAAATAACTTGTGTGTTGTGTTTTAATGTAATTTCTCGTACACTCATAACTACTCCACCTGGTGGATAGGAAAATAATTTGTGTGTTGTGTTTTAATGTAATTTCTCGTACACTCATAACACCTCCACCTGGTGGATAGGGAAAATTATTAGTTGTGTGGGATGAAACAAAGAGTAAAGATGAGACGTCGTCCAACCTCGGAACTGTGTATTGTAGCAAGTGGCGTGCCGCAGAATGAGTCCTGGGACCTACATAGTTTCCTATTGTGCATTAATGACTGTGATAATTGGATTTTGTTGCATGATATTCGAAATCGCAGACGACGCCACACCGGAATTAGAGTGAAGTAATCAATTTTCGATAACTCTGATAACTCAAAGCCTATACAGTAAATAACATTATACATACACTGAATATTTTTCCACCTTCATGAGTAAACTTCTTTCACTCGTAGCCATGTCTGGAAATGTTAAACACAGAGGGACTAAAGCAAGACAGTTGCTTAGATTTAGAAAAGAAAGGGAAATACTGTATTGAGAATGTAAACAAGCGAGATGCAGAATGAGGCCAAATTCACTCGGAGAAGAGAATGAAGAAATGATATCAATGGAGTTTCTTGGAACAGAAAATCTTTCCTAGTATGTGCGTGCGTATGTGTGTGTGTGTGTGTGTGTGCTCGCGCGCTCGCTTCGTGTAGCAGGAACATTTGACAGGTTTTTCTTGAGTGGAGTTGCCAACTCGTGTATACTAGTGTCTGTTGTTGTGTATACTAGTGTCTGCTGTTGTCTCTAAAGCAAGTGGGACTTGCCTGAAGACATGACGTTCATTAGACGCTGCTACAATCTGTTATAGGTTTCTCCATAGAGGGAGACACTGTTTATGTGTGAGTAGAATGGAAGTGTTCGTCAGGGGGTGCGCGTTGGCACCGCTCCTCTTTTGCGACGGAGCTGGGTTGGGTGTGGGGAAAACCAGAGGTGTGGAGAGATGGTAAGATAAGCCGGTAGGCCAACATGTACACCATCGAAGCTTAATCGCTCGAAAGACACGGGGCGTTTCGGGTACATGAACGCTGCCCATCGATACAACTCAACATAAACAACAAAGCAGGTACGAATCATATCTCAAAAGTTTCACCAACAGAGGTGGCGGTGCAGTTGATCTTGGTTGACCGGGGCCCACGGAGTTAATGCGTGGTAGTGTGGTCGGTAGAGGTCAGACTCATGGGGTCAACGGTTGGAAGGAGGAGGAGGTGCTGGTGGTGGTGGTGGGGTGTGAGGAGGGAGGGTGGGTTGTATGCCTGAGGTCTACAGCCGAGAAAAAGCTCGGTGGAGACAGAGAGGTTAGGGTTATTTGGGGGGTGTGGGTTGGTGAATGTAATAGACGTCTTCCCAGGATGCCTTGTACTTTGATGATTTACGCTCAGATTATATTCTTTAAATGGACATTGGTTATCTGTTACCTGTTGTCTTGTAGGGTCGTTGCAATGTTTCAGTGTGAACGTCGACTGTGTCATGTGGCAGTTCACACCGTAGAAGTTCACTCGTATACATATGTATACGAGTGGATGGGCCATTCTTCGTCTGCTTCATGGCGCTACCTCACTGACGCGGGAAACACCGATTATGTACAATAAAGAATATGTGATATAAACATTATATATATATATATATATATATATATATATATATATATATATATATATATATATATATATATATATATATATATATGATCAGATTACATACATTGCTTCTTCGTATACAGGACACCAGATGTCTAACATGACAATTGGTGTTCCCTAGATCAGAGTGTAATCATATTGACTTTTCTATCCTGTTACATTAAGAAAAGGTGGACGTCCTCCATTCTTCGTAACAGCAGCAACCAATTCATAATATTTTTCTTATTTTTCCCACTAACCAGAAAAAAAAATGAAGCAAATCTCCATAAAAATTCAAGATACCTGTTCATGATCCTGTTCATGAGCAAGACCGGTTGTGAGTTTCTACTCACAGAAGCAAAATTCACAAAGAGACGTCGAGAGAATTCCCCCCCCCCCCCCAAGTGTTTCCCCAAAGGCTCCTGGATATATAAAGACAGTAAGAGAGGATTACCAGACATTAACTCAGTCTCACGCCAACCTTAACACCGAGCAACAAACTCCAAGCAGGTGAGGACACACGAGAGACAGACTCTCTGGACATTCAAGGATTTAGTGAGAGAGAGAGAGAGAGAGAGAGAGAGAGAGAGAGAGAGAGAGAGAGAGAGAGAGAGAGAGAGAGACAGACAGACAGACAGACAGAGAGATTCTGACCTAACTACCAATTTGTTCCCCGTTCATAATGCCAACTGATAGTTTGTGTTCATTTGTCTGTGTGTTTTATGTGGCTTGTTATGATATATGTTTATCTGTTCGAGCTTGATTGTATGATATCCCTTTGTTTTCAACATCTGTGTTCGGATAAGTAGTTTCGTATGTAGTGAGATACCAGTAGTGCGTTTCTCTTTCCCTCAGTGTATCTCTCTCTGTCATTATGTATTACCAATTGTCTAGTTTTTCACAGTATAGGAAGGAAATCTACTTTTACGGCACTATATCTCTTAGGCTGTATTATTCCTATTCATCACCAAATAGTTTAAAACGAAGAATATTAGGCTATCTTCTGCATTCTCAATGTATAATGTGTATACTGTGTGTGTGTGAATATATTTGTAAGAGTGACATATGTTTGAATATGTTCATCTGCGACTGTGTCTTGGTCCTTTACCATCCACCACACAGGAACCCAACTAGGCCTATTCCTTCTTACTGGACAGTGTTTCTCCCTCATGAAGATTGTATTTGGATACCAATCTTTTCCATTCTCATTCCAGACGTGAATCACTGATCATACATTGGCCTTTCCAGACCTGAGATCTTCAGACATCCTTGTAGTTATTAAAAGATTTTCTCTCGTTTCTTCTTGCAGTTTGAGGAAAGATGAAAGCCACAACTGTTCTCTTTCTCTTGGCCGTGGTGGTGCTGTCAACGGTAGTCGTAGTGCAAGGTGAGTGACTGTAGTGTACAGTGAATGAGGTGATAGGACGCCATTTGATAAGCACAGTGCCAAACTTGAACGCACTCTATAGCCATTCCGGTAGTCATTTGTGTACCAAATGCGGTCCTAGCTACGTCTCTTCGTTGTGTATCAAATGATAGTTATATATCTTTTTTGTATCGCCTCTAATGATGTGATCATTACGCAAAAGTGCAATTGGGAACTTACCGTGTTTCATTTCTCTGTGGTAAGAACGGAATGTATATATATATATATATATATATATATATATATATATATATATATATATATATATATATATATTACATGCATTGAAAGAGAGAGAGAGAGAGAGAGAGAGAGAGAGAGAGAGAGAGAGAGAGAGAGAGAGAGAGAGAGAGAGAGAGTGTGTACTGTACTGATATCCTTTTTTTTTTTTCTTTTTTTCTCTCTTGCAACAGCCGCTTGCAAATATGGTGAGCAGTGTGTTCCATCTTCCCGATGTGCAAGGCCGCTGAATAGGTGTTTCGCATACGGCAGTGTCTGCTGCAGAGAGGGTGACATACTCCTTACCATTGGTTAAGAAGGCAAAACTCTTCTTCGTCCTCAAGAACGCCACTACTACTACTACTACTTCTGCTGTTGTCCTTCGGCAGTGATCTTGGACGCGTTCCCTCTTGATGTATATATTTTTTTAATGCTTTTTAAAGTCTCCATGTAACTATTTACATCTTCGATGTATTCCTTTTTTCTTTTTTTTCAAAATGCTTTGTAAGTCTCCAAGTAACTTCTTACATCGCTTTTAAATAGATACCGTCCCTTTGTTTGAGGTTGTTAATATACTTCTATTCTACATGGGTTCCCGTGGAAATCATGTTGTTACGAGACGTTGTCTGTGTTGCACAGCCGACTCTTATAAATTTGAAAGGGGTTAGATCACTTGATGATCCCATCAGAACTTGTGTCATGTGTTAAATCCTCCTTTTTTTTTTACTTAGGCTTCAGTCACATAGACTGCTTGCATTCAATGATTGTATAAAGGAATCCCTTTATACAATGCACTAGTAAATTCTCACAAACAGGATGATAACTCTTCGTTGCCTTTAAGAATGGTAGGGTGCGGCAAGGTAAACCTCTTGCATATAATGGTTTATAGATAATGAGCTTGGTAACCCCAAACCCAGTGTATTTGACCTTATCAATCAGTCATTACTGTCTGGGTGTAATGAAAGAAAAACCTCCATGTATACTGAGGCATGAGGGGGAAAAATATCATGGTGAGAGAGAGGAAAAGAATAAGGTGAGAGAACCACATCTTATTCCACAGAATTGAATATTGACAATAGAGAAAAATGGACTGGTCTCCATGAATTCGTCTTAAAACGCCACAGATGAACTATGGAGAAGATCCAGGAGATCCAGGAGTAGATGATGCTAGTGAAAGCAGCAGTCCAATCCAGATGGACAGTCGGATACAATTGGGTCTCTGCATAGTCGAGGGGATCTACACTGGCCACCTCGGTAAACACACTCGCCTCCCTTCACATTACTAGGGCCCGCACCATTATTGTTATGATCGACAATATCTGTAAGGCAGAAATAAATAGATAAATAAATAAATAGATAAATATATATATATATATATATATATATATATATATATATATATATATATATATATATATATATATATATATGTAAACGTAAACTCATTCTCTATACTCTGTGGTCACACTCTATACATATCAAAGCCATTTGCCACTTAAGTCAATCACTTTATACCCTAGACATGCACTAAGGTCACTTAACACGTCTTAGTAACATTGCTGATCATCGTATCGTACCTTAAGGTCACTAAACCCCGCACCAAAGAAAAAAGGTCATTAAACTACCCACTTCAAAGGTCACTACTCACCCTGGCCATGTGTTGAGATAGATACCCAGGTCAAAATCATAAGCAACAATGCAGCAACCGTGGCCTTCATCGTTCAACCTGTAGAATGAGAGATGTCTTACTATCCAGAGGTTATTATGAGGGGTTAGTAGAAGGGAAGACTAGCCAGTTTTATGAAGGCAATGGGGGAAAGTGAGTGGAGAATATCCTTCAAACAGCTCAAAGGTCACGGATCATAGACGACTCGAATATCTTCATGGCAAAAGATCCTATCATCCTTTATATCAAGCCTTACCATACATATAGATTCAGATCTCCTTGACTGTAAGTCTTTATTGGTATATCATCGTCCTTATTGGCTAAGCTTTTGGGTCCTGCTTCGCTAAGCTTTAGCACTTAAGGTGGGAGAGTTAATAATGATAATGAATTGTACCTAATTCTTACAGCTCTGAGGTGGGTTTTTTTTTTTACCATCTGGTGCCAGTGACTATCGTACATACCGGTGGCAGGCGGGAGACTGGCCAAGCAGGAGGTGCGACTTCCACTTTCGTCTTGTATTTATAGCCTAACGCCCTCACTGGCCATATGATCTCTTGTGGAGAAATTTTACTTAGATTTCTTCGTCACTTCTAGGAACCAGCGTTCGTGGAATGGAACATCCCGGTCAATTATGAAGGACTTATGTTATTTTCCTATTTCTTTTTTTTTTTTTTCCTCGAAACTCTTGTAGGAAAAGATGTCACTCTTGACAGGAATGTTTACATCTGGAACTAAATAGTGGACAACCGCACATAGATTTCTCCCAAAATGATGATGATACGGTGTCGATGTTGCATTAAGATGTAATAACTCAGGTTCCACGAAGGACTGGGTCTGCAAAGGGTTCGAATCCTAGGTGCAGCAGGCTTCTCGTATCCAACCCAGGATTTGTGGATTTGTGTGGAAAGAATCTAGAAAGAATCTATGGACGATGCAGGAACTGTGAAAGGGGAAAGAAATGTTACTGGCATGATCTTTTATGTGATCCAGAAAAGAAGTGATTTGTGGTTTTTATTTCTTTCCTTAGTCCTATGTCCCACATCTTCCACCTCTGGAAGGTTTCGTCTTCCACCTCTGGAAGGTTTCGTCTTCCACCTCTGGAAGGTTTCGTCTTCCACCTCTGGAAGGTTTCGTCTTCCACCTCTGGAAGGTTTCGTCTTCCACCTCTGGAAGGTTTCGTCTTCCTCCAGATCTTCCCTCTCCTCTCCTCCCAAAAAATCTGGATATGTATACCTCCATTCATGTTCCAGGCACTCGTAAGAATGTAGGTGGCATATCATTATCTAGTGGAACTCTGATGGTAAGGCTCAGTTCACTTTAACACAACGACAACACTTGATATCGCCTCAAGAAACACAAAGGTTTTTGTTGTGGATTATAACCTTAAACCCAGCTGGGGATATCACACACAATGAGTCCCCATCAACTTGTGGGGTAACTAATCAATTCAAACCTTCCATTATGATAAAAGTTTCTTTAGATAGTAGTCCTGATTCATCTACGAATCATTGTATCACAACCAAACGTAGACCCAAGGTTTTTGTATCTGCTTTTAACAACCCCATCAGCTCTGTGATGCTTAGAAAGCATAGCAACACAGTATACCTACAAGCGTATCATATAAGCTGCGCGTCCAAAATCACTTTCGAATGTGATTCATCCAGTTGCATAGGTTCCGTCTGGCGTGATGAGGTGCGATCTACTATAACTGGCGGGAAGGTGGTGGACAGCAGGTGAAACAGACACATTGACCCCCACTCTCCTCCTCTTCTCCCTAATGCTCTTTCCACCTAAGGTTACGGTCAAACGCAGTAATACCCACCAGGTTGGGGGAAAAAAGAAAAATCTATCTTCCTTAGACCCATCATCGCAAACTTTATTATGTGAGGGATGACCACAGATGGAAAAAAAAAAGAAGAACCTTCTCTGATTTTTCATCCAGCGTGTATGAGATGAAGTAAGACACATCGAAGTTATTGTTTGATGACGAAGTTAACCTGATACGCGTTCGATCTCGGTAAGTAACTGGCATTGGAGTACTAGATACGAAGGAGATTGTTGTTCTCCTGTTAGTGAGGACCTGATCCCACACCACACACACACACACACAAAGAAATAATGTAGACCTGTGTGAGAGAAATAAATGTTGAGACGCATCGTCACGAATGTCGGAAAGCACTAAGGAATGTTTTCCCACCTTACATCACCGCAAGATAAGTGTGTGTGTGTGTGTGTGTGTGTGTGTGTGTGTATGTGTTTGTGTGTGTGTGTGTTTGTGGGGCGCAATCACACGCAGGTGTAATGACGCTGTGTTCCAGATGTTTGAGAAATACCGTAGCATTACCTGCTGGAAATTGGTCACTCATTATCTAAATTACTTGACGAGTCTGTATCATTGAGGACTTAAGCTCCTGGTGTCACTGTGTACTCGATGATCCCCTTCTGCGCCTTCGTCTGCACCATAAGGATTCGACTGCTTTTCACACTCACATTTTTGTTTCTAAATCCCTTGCGACAATGAGATGGTCGTTTAGTTTACTGTGTTTCTTGGTTTTTATGGAGTTTCCAGCCTCGCTCCCAGACCTTACTGGGCTGAGCTGTGTGCCAGGGAGTGTTCGAGGAAAGGATTGGTTTCCAGCGTAGTGTGAAGATCTGTACCATCGAATGTGCTGTGGTACAGGAAACTATGTGGATAAGGCTGGAAGTGGTGCAAAATTCGAGGAGAAAAGAGGAGCATTACGGTATGTCACAATCTATGAAAGTTGTGCCACATCTGACTTTGGACTGAGGACGTGCTTATGAGTGAGTCTTTTTGGAATGTGTGGAAACCGTGATGTCAAGGACCATCCAGAGACCTTACGTAGGAAATGTGACCAGATATATATATAAAAAAAAAGAAGATTGACTTCAATTACGTATATTTATCGTAATTAGGTGAAGGATTCAGATGTGATATATTCGTGTATAAGTGTATTACCTGGGTACATGACTTGCAGTGATAGAGATGAAGAGAATCAAGAAGGATCTTTGAGAAGGACTGAAACAGTAGCTTTGGCCTTAGTTCAAAGGTCTAGTACGCATGAAGAAGTACATTCTGAGGGAGTATATCTAGTTCACTTCCTACTGATACATTATTATAGAAGTTCAAATGAAATGAGTGGATATGAGGTGATATATTTGTTCATATATCTCAAATTCCGTTTGTTCATTGGGCTAGAGTCATTATCATATAAAGTAAATATTCATGTCATAAAACTGTCGACGAAGCGAGTATGTATATACGTAAGTACGATTTAATCAAAGGGAAGCGGAAAGAAAATAATGTCTTCTTACAATTTTTATTAACAGGAAATGCCCAGTAGATAGAAACATCTTGTGATAAAGCTCTTAACAGCAAACATCATCACTAGGGAGTTGAGAGAGAGAGAAAAAAAAAGAAGGAGCAATTGCCAAGATCTTGGCGATTCCGATCCTCAGAAGAAGATCTGAGAATATTCTCAAGTAATCGAAGCTTGTACAGGTGTAGTTTCCAAACACACTACTGATAAAGATTCAGGGTTATATAATCAATTATATATAATCATAAAAGAAACGAAATAGGAAAAGATAAATGAGACAGGTCTAACAAGGCTTCGTTACAGTAATCTTTATCAGGGGATTACATGGATTACATGACGATACAACAGGGGTCTGGTTCTCGTCGACAAAGGCCTCTGTCTGTCTCCCTGTCCCTGTACCGCTGAAGAGGCCATGTTACAGAGGGATACAGCAAATACAGTGGCCGCTACACAAACTGCTGTCTATCTTCCCGTTGCATTCCAGGTCCGAATCCTGGCAGTAACCATTCACATTGCTGCACGAATGTTCCGTAACCTCACTGCAGTCTTGAAACGAGAATGGGGGAAATAACTTTAGAGTTAGAAATAAACAGGAGAATCGGTATTTTTTTTTTTGGTCTCGCCTACATCACGTACACCAGTGGAAGAGTAGAGAGTAGAGAGAGAGAGAGAGAGAGAGAGAGAGAGAGAGAGAGAGAGAGAGAGAGAGAGAGAGAGAGAGAGAGAGAGAGAGAGAGAGAGAGAGAGAGAGAGAGAGAGAGAGATATTAGTGTAAGATGAAGAATACGACCGCTAACCACCTGATCGACTCATTTGTAACGATGATTGGTTTCCTGGGGTATTCGTCACCGGTAGGCATATGTGTAGGTCAGTGATCAGGCTAACACACTGTTGACAACTCTGGGTGTAGCTCAGATGTAAGGACTTAGGCTACAGACATTCCACGAGAAGAGACTATGCTTACATCATATGAACGAATCCTACCTGATGACACCTCAAACTTTCTACTTCCTGGCGTGAGCCATATTTTCAAAGGTTATGAGACCCAGCAAATAACAATGATACATCTTGGTTTAATGGTGACTTCACTAACAGTTCTACAGTGTAGCAGTAGGCCTTTTATTAGGAACCAACCCAGAGCCAAAATAAAGAAAAGAAAATTCTCTGGTCCATAAGAATCTGGAGCTTACACCGATCCCCATGAATTAAATACGTTTGTCTGTTATTCATTTATGAGTGTTCTTGGACCACTTCCCACGAGATGGACCAGGGATTACCCAGGACCTACTTTCCCGAAGATCCTACATCCTACAGGGCTTTCGTTGCTTTTCCAGAAGCATGGAAAGGAGTCCTTTTGGAATGAGAAGCACCTCAAGGAGACTATACTCCCAGTCGTACTGCCTCGCTAAAGGTGACTTTACATCGTAGGCGGAGCCCGTTAACATACGTACAGTATATGTGTATCTTCATACAAATAAATAGATGGATAGATAACTATGTAATTGGTAACTTCCAAGTTACTTACGGTGAGCTTGCACAAAGGCGACCATCACCAACAGTACAAGTAACAGCAGAGCAGCGACCTTAGAGTTCATTGTCGTCAAATCTGTGGAGATCAGAGTTTCATTATCTTCCCCAGAAAATAAGATCAACAAAAAATAATTATTTTGAAAGGTGCAGAAAGGAATTTTCATGAGTCGTGTGTATATATATATATATATGTATATATATATATATATATATATATATATATATATATATATATATATATATATATATATATATATATATATTGTAGTAAACCACATACACACGTTAAACTCCCTTACGAGTAAACTCGTTGGAAAAATAAACATTTCGACTGTAAGTCAATTCATTATCAAGGATACAGAGTCTATGTAAACAAAAGAGGATCATACGAAACCACAGCAACAGGAACGAGGAACGGGTGACATGAGGAACATGGAATGGTTCATCGGATAGGGAAAGTGACCCGTCCCTCTACTTGGCAAAGGAGGTCAGGTCACCTTCGGCTGCTTTCTTAATTTTGCCACATTTCATTAGAGATTTCAGTTAAGATATCATTTAATCTATACATTCCTTCATTCATTTTCATTTTGCTTGTTCAAGTTGATAAGAGAGGATTCAATGCTAAGCTCTTTTTTTTTTTCTGTACGTGACACACAAGGTTAAATAAGCTTTGACTCATTCGATTCAATAATGGATTTGAATGATCTTGTATAGGTTTGAATAATGGATTTGATTCCAAGATCGTCCTTACAGAATATCTATGCTCTTGAATTCTGTCCATTGAAGATCTACCCTTTTGGCCAGTATATATCTTATTACAAGCTAGACATGGAAGAGAGTAGGCACGTAATTTTTCATCAGGTGATGAGGTGCCTTTTATAAAGGAATTTCCTATAATTTTTTCATATCTAAAAACAAAACTAAAACTGTTTCACAAGACTAGTGAGAGATGAAGAATCCCTTTTGACACGCCAGAGCCAAAATATCTTTGCTGCTGAATTTGCTTCTCTTCTCATTACAACAGTAGGTTTTTCCTTTGTTCTTTTTGTATGCACTTATCATTAACCTCCTTAGGATAACTGACTTTTTCTTGGAGTATCACAGATTTCGTCAGAAGAATTCAGTATCGCTAATTCTTCATGTCTTAAGAAACATGCCCGTAATAGTCGAAGTCATGAAGGAAACGTTTTGGGTTCGTGGGTACAAACAACATCATTCTCCATCATTACATTATAAGGTATCAGATTCCCGACTCTACTCAGAAGAGCTATTGAGTAGCTTACGAATTCTGGTTCTTGTCTCTTTACGACACTTATTTTTCTGACTCGAATAGCAATGAGCTTTATGGAATTACTCGGTTTTTAAGAGAGCCACAGATCTTTTCTCTTTTATTTCAAGGATGACACAGTCTCATTCAAGAGCTTTGGATGTGGAGGTCCCCAACCAAGAGATTTTTCTGCAACACAGGTTGCATGAAACACAGAAGCAAGACAGTAGGCCAAATGACATGACAATGATACCTGGTGTCGTCTTACATCGACGTTCCCCCGGACACATGAAACTTGATCTTCGCAATGAGTTAATCCTCCTCCTCACACTTCTGGGCTGGAACATGTCCTTCCATGCCAAACGTCCCTAGTTTCCAGATTTGTAGACTGTGTGAGGGAAGAGAAGGGTAACGTCTCTCACTCCTCTTGGCTCTAATAATGTTTTGATGTGAATTTCCAGACTCTTGTATATTCGAGTGGTTATTACTTACCTCTATATAGGACCTGTAGGTAGCTGTCTTGTATGCAGGAGTGAGCTGAGGATGGTGTTCCCAGCTCACTTTTATACACGGATGTTGGAGCAAGAATATGCTTGATACCAGCTGGTCAACTCACAACATTAAAGATTTGTTGTCTATCTCACTCATTTACTTGACTGAAGGCTCGCTATGCGCCTTCCTAGTAAACAGAGCTTGCATTTTCTCGTTACAGTCAGAGTCATAAAGTCTTGTGACATGTTAGGTGATCGTGGTTTATATTTTCATCCTACACACACTCGCATTTAAACCCACACTGATGCCAAACCTCCCGGAACATGAGTCGTTTAACCAGTATTGCCTGATGTTGTCCTTCGCGCTGTCGACATCAAACATATACCAAGGGATCCTTGAGCACCCGTCACAAATGACTTTTAGACTAAAGCGCAGATACATACACACACGCACACACACACACACACGCACCCAGATTCTAACCTGGGGCCGATGGCTTTCCTTAAGCACGATGAGACGAACTGTCTCCTGACGAAAGTTTTTAAAAACGCATCCAAGAATATGATGAAATACATCTGAGCAAACCATCCACACGGCATATCAAGGCCAAGACTGGAATACGTCATGCACTTAGAAACGAACACAGCTTTTGCGTTTCAGGAAGCGCAAATGCAAAAGCAGATTGAGGCAGAAATTAAATGTATCTAGTGTGTGTGTGTGTGTGTGTTTTTAAGAAGCGCAAATGCAAATGCAGATTGAGGCAGAAAATAAGTGTATCCAGTGTGTGTGTGTGTGTGTGTGTGTGTGTGTGTGTGTGTGTGTGTGTGCGTTTCATGTTTTCTCTTAACCATGGATGGCAGGAGCGCTTCTCAGGATAACCCGAGGGTTAACTTAAAAAAATCTAATTCTGGCGTCGCACTTTATGTTATGAGAGCTTAGTGAAGAAAGATATCAGTAATATTGATACAGCATATCTCATGCTTTAAGATATATACACAATGAATGACAAAATGAAAGAATAATTCACCTGAAGTCATTCAATGGACAGTAAATAGAAGTGTTTTTGGATGATGAATTTCAAAAACATTTCCCCAGTCGACATCTGCACTGACTCGCTCATGGTCTATAAAAGGAGGAGAGTTGAGCTAGCTTCATCCACTCCTACCCAGGCGACTTGAAGCTCAGCCTCAGCAGGTAAGTGCAGGAAAATGTCATAAGAATAAGTGTTATTGATCATTCACGCTATGTTAGGAACGACGAGGTCGTGACATTGGTCCTATTGCTTGGGAAAAGGCGTTGCCAGAACTCAATAATATTATAATCATAACTTTACAAATGATCTCTATAATAATGGGGTAATTTTGGTCATTGCTTCCTCTCCTTCCTCTCCACCAGCGATGTGAGGTATGTTCATGAGTTACAAAATACGACTGAAGTGACTGACATCAAAATTCTCAGAATCATGTGTATTCCTTCTCATATATATATATATATATATATATATATATATATATATATATATATATATATATATATGACCGATCTGTTATCTCCAGGAACCAACCACCGTTTTTTTTTTTCTTTAACATGAGATTATCCTGTACACAGGTTACCTCCCTTTGAATCTCCCATTTTCCTCTTATCCCTAAACCTGTCATGACCTCCCCAGCTGTGAATACAGTGAACTCTCATCTCAACAGGTCCTTACAACGATGAATTCCAAGGTCATTGTGATGCTGGTTCTGGTGGTGCTGGTGGCTGTGACCTTCGTGCAGGCTCAGAGTAAGTGACCTTACAGCACAATGACCTTCGATGCTGGACGTTAATGTAACCTTGTAATACACTTGGTGGGGGTTTATTATATGGGTCTTGAGGGAGGGTTCACAGCTTAGTCTTCTTGGTCCAATGGTTTACATACCGGTTTACCACGAAGTTAGAGACGGATTTCGAATCTTTGGAACTCAGACGCGATTTGATGGATTCATTTCGAAGCGTTAAGACAGACCCGTGGATTTATCTTACACAACTGCCCTAGCCATGTGGGAAACAGGGGTTGGATAATTTGAAACAATGGGAGAGAATCTGATCAAAACCAATTATCTGATCATTTCAACATTATATGTTTACAAGTAGGGCTGCTGCCAAAACAGACACACACACACACACACACACACACACACACACACACACACACACACACACACACACACACACACACACACACATTCCTCATCAGATGTTTGTGAATGTATCCAAAATATATTGACCTCAACTTCCCTCTCGACCACATAAAAGGGAACACATCCCTCTCTGCCCATCTGCTAGGATCGCCAAGATGCTGGTGTCACAGACGAGGTACGAAGCCAATCCTTTCCCCACCTCCTCCCTTTCCTTGTGTACGAATTCCAATCGCAGTATAGTGGTGAGAATAGAATATGTTGACTCTCTCTCTCTCTCTCTCTCTCTCTCTCTCTCTCTCTCTCTCTCTCTCTCTCTCTCTCTCTCTCTCTCTCTCTCTCTCTCTCTCTCTCTCTCTCTCTCTCTCTCTCTCTCTCTCTCTCTCTCTCTCTCTCTCTCTCTCTCTCTCTCTCTCTCTCTCGTTCGTATTCATCATTGTTTTATGATAGTGTTCATCTCTCTCTCTCTCCCTCAAGGTTGTGGCTACGGTGCTAACCAAGGATGTAGTTCTGTCGGTGGAGTATGTCAGTACTCCTGTGGAAATGTAGTACCCAATAGCTATGGCTTGTGCAGTGGTGGCTGCTCCTGCTGTTATCCATCTTATGGTTAAGAGAACGATGTCCAGAAGCCGTCGAAGTGGATCAGAACCTTCTGCGTGAAGACCGCTGCTCTGTCTTGTAATCCCCCGAGGAAGAGATTTTCGTAACGAAACCCGATGATACTCTTCAAATAACTTATTCTCTTGTCTTCTTTATCTCCTTCTTCTATTCTTCTCCTTCTTTTGATCTCCTCCTCCTTTTCCCCCTTCCTCCTCCTCCTCCTCCTCCTCCTCCTCCTCCTCCTCCTTCTTCTTCTTCTTCTTCTTCTTCTTCTTCTTCTTCTTCTTCTTCTTCTTCTTCTTCTTTCGCGTCATATTATGAATCTACATGCTACTTTCTCTCACGCTTGACTATTTTCATATCTATAGTATCATTTTTTTGCTTTTGTTTGTTTGCTTTCGCAATCAAATTTTGCTTGTTTAGCATCCTTTGACACTGTAAAGGTAATGAGATTGCTAATGTCTGCCACATTTTGTCAAGCTTAGGTGACTAATGAAAGCAAATTTCTGTTCATTAGTAAGCGAAATAAATTTCTCATAAACATGCGTATCTTTATTCAATGCCTTCGACATTCATATTATGTTACTGATACCCATCATTACTATATGTTTGTTATGTATGGTACTGATTATTCTTATCTTACAGAGACCCTTAGAGCGAAATCACTAAATGTGGCAATGTGTGTTCTTATGTTTACTACACGTATTTAGAGTTTACTAAAATCTAACCACAGAAAAGAAACAGGCTCATGTCCATCCTGAATATTGTGTTCAGTTTTGGTCAACCTACGTGAAAAAAAAAAATAAAATAGAATAGACATAGTGAAGACTGTACAGCTTTAAGCTGCTAATATGACTTTTGGACTGAATGACAAATCCTATTGGAAAACCGAGTAATGAATTTGAATCTATTGAGCTGAAAAAAAAAGAAGGTTAATAGGTGATCTAATACAGGTATTGATAATTACCAAATTTGAATGAGACGAAGCATTTTTCTTCGACAGAATTGCTAACAAGTTGAATGATTTACCTGATAGTGTGGTTGAAATCAATATCATAAATATTATCATAAATATGACCTTACGGGAGTTCATCGTTGTAACGACGGGTCATGATGAACGTTCATTGTATGGAAAGGTAATGGTTGGTGAGATCAATAATGCCAGGACCAAATAAAAAAAAAAGAAAGAAAAAAGAATAAGACGAGGCTTTTGATTCTAATTTTGTTGATGGAGAGGCCGATGGAGAGTCATTGCCTCTGAAATGTAATGGCTGTTCACAAGGAAAAATAATTATGGTACCTTTGAATTACCCCCCGGCGTTTAGAAGGCAGATATTTTCATGATGATATTACCTGGGGTTTCCGGGAGAGAGCATGCATAATATAATTCCGGTCAACAGGTTCATATTGTTACTTACAAGGTTGTGCTGGGGTGTATAAGAGGTGGAAGAAGGAGATGAAGAAGAATACATTGCGCTTTGAACGCCTTTGTGTAGATTTGACCAGACAGACGTCTCTCCATCCTGATATGTTGCACGGGGTCCCGTCTGAGAAGGCGGATATGTTCCGCGCGAGAAAGAGAATCGACATTAGAAGATGGGGGAGGGGGGGAGAAAGAGGGGTCAAAGCGTGTACTAACAGTAACAGGGACAGAGAGAGAGAGAGAGAGAGAGAGAGAGAGAGAGAGAGAGAGAGAGAGAGAGAGAGAGAGAGAGAGAGAGAGAGAGAGAGAGAGAGAGAGAGAGAGAGAGAGAGAGAGAGAGAGAGAGAGGAGCCTACAAGCTTAGGGAAACCCGCCGTAACTTTACCCACCTCACCCCACCAAACCGTGACCTTCGAACGCTAAGTCATCCCACCCAAAGTGACCTGAATTGGAAGATGAATGTTTCCCTTATTTTCCTGAGTATCTTTTTCTTCTTACCTTACATATAACCCCTTTTACGAATTCTTCCCCTCTAGGAAAACTGATTATCTATATAAATTCACTTTTGAAATGGAAGCGACTCAGTTAGATTGAGCAACTCTCTTCTCGATGCAATCATTAATTTCAAAGACAAAGTGACTGTTGTTGTAGTTAATGATTGTCATTTCTTTAAAACAAGCCCAAATAGGTCCACGATTCAGATTCATATTCAAAGCTGTCTCTTTTTTTCTCCCCTGCTAAACCTCATCCTCTCACTCTCGTTCTGATTTCCTTGCAGTTTCCTCCTTTCACACTCTCTCCCAAACCCAGACACCAAAGACCTGTGTCATCTGCAAACAGCAACCGACCTAAGGAATACAAAGGTGTGCAAAGCAATTCAGACAGCAATAGGGCACTGAGGAGATTCGAGGCTATGTTTGATTCTTGAAGAAGTAAGAAACTCACAAAATTAGTATGGTAAAGGTTTAAAGGCATACAGATGATTCAAACAGAAAACTCTAGAAACTATCATTGTGACTAAGGGAGCTTTGGTTCCAGCTGGACCACGCAATACTTCGGGAAGCAGCTGTGTCACATGATTACTGTGTTGCCGTTGGCAACTTGGTGGTGGGCCGTTTTGATAACTTTTTCTCTCCTTAAACCTCGAAGCTTTGGAACTCCCTATCTTCTCACGTCTTACCCAATAACTATGACCCGGCTTATTCTGAAAGACAGGTTTTTCACGCACACCCCCCCCCCCCCAAAAAAAAAAATGTGTAAATATTATCCCTTACCATTTATTTTTCCCTTCCATAATTCTCTCTGTATTTGAATTAACGCTTAGCCTTGTTGTAGACTGGAGCCTTCAATATAAGAAAAAGAGAAAAAAAAAGTAATGATAGTCGTGGACTTGAAGAAAAATGTTTATCATTTCTATTTTCAAACATATTCATAATGTTGATTTCAACCACACTATCAGGTAAATCATTCAACATGTTAGCAATTCTGTCGAAGTAAAATACTTCGGCTCATTCAAATTTGGTAATTTTCAATACCTGTATTAGATCACCTATTAACCTTCTTTTTTTTCAGCTCAATAGATTCAAATTCATTAGTCGGTTCCAATAGGATTTGTCATTCAGTCCAAAAGTCTTATTAGCAGCTTAAAGCTGTACAGTCTTCACTATGTCTATTCTAATTTATTTTTTTTTTTTTACGTAGGTTGACCAAAACTGAACACAATATTCAGGATGGACATGAGCCTGTTTCTTTTCTGTGATTAGATTTTAGTAAACTCTAAATACGTGTAGTAAACATAAGAACACACATTGCCACATTTAGTGATTTCGCTCTAAGGGTCTCTGTAAGATAAGAATAATCAGTACCATACATAACAAACATGTAGTAATGATGGGTATCAGTAACATAATATGAATGTCGAAGGCATTGAATAAAAATACGCATGTCTGTGAGAAATTTATTTCGCTTACTAATGAACAGAAATTTGCTTTCAAAAGTCAGCTAAGCTTGACAAAATGTGGCAGACATTAGCAATCTCATTACCTTTACAGTGTCAAAGGATGCTAAACAAGCAAAATTTGATTGCGAAAGCAAACAAACAAAAAAAATGAAACTATAGATATGAAATTAGTCAAGCGTGTGTGTATGTGTGAGAGAGAGAGAAAGAGAGAGAGAGAGAGAGAGAGAGAGAGAGAGAGAGAGAGAGAGAGAGAGAGAGAGAGAGAGAGAGAGAGAGAGAGAGAGAGAGAGAGAGACAGAGACAGGGAGTAACTTGTAGATTCATAATATGTCGCGAAAGAAGAAGAAGAAGAAGAAGAAGAAGAAGAAGAAGAAGAAGAAGAAGAAGAAGAAGAAGGAGAAGAAGAAGAAAAGAAAGAGAAAAAGAAGACAAGAGAATAAGTTATTTGAAGAGTATCATCGGATTTCGTTACGAAAATCTCTTCCTCGGGGGATTACAAGACAGAGCAGCGGTCTTCACGCAGAAGGTTCTGATCCACTTCGACGGCTTCTGGTCATCGTGCTCTTATTGATAACCAGTTCGATAACAGCAGAGGCAGTGATCACCGCACGCGCCATAGCTATTGGGTATTACATTTTGACAGAAGTCACGACATACTCCACCGAGAGAGCGACATCTTCGGTCAACACCGTAACCACAACCTTGAGGGAGAGAGAGAAATGAACGCTATCAAAATACAATGGTCAGTACGAACGTGTGTGAGAGAGAGAGAGAGAGAGAGAGAGAGAGAGAGAGAGAGAGAGAGAGAGAGAGAGAGAGAGAGAGAGAGAGAGAGAGAGAGAGAGAGAGAGAGAGAGAGAGAGAGAGAGAGAGAGAGAGAGAGAGAGAGAGAGAGAGAGAGAGAGAGAGAGAGCCAACATATTCTATTCTCACCACTATACTACGATTGGAATTCGTACACAATGAAAGGGAGGAGGTGGGGAAAGGATTGGTTTCCTACCTCGTCTGTGACACCAGCATCTTGGCGATCCTAGCAGATGGGCAGAGAGGGATGTGTTCCTTTTTATGTGGTCGAGAGGGAAGTTGAGGTCAATATATTTTGGATGCGTTCACAAACATCTGATGAGGAATGTGTGTGTGTGTGTGTGTGTGTGTGTGTGTGTGTGTGTGTGTGTGTGTGTGTGTGTGTGTGTGTCTGTTTTGGCAGCAGCCCTACTTGTAAACATATAATGTTGAAATGATCAGATAATTGGTTTTGATCAGATTCTCTCCCATTGTTTCAAATTATCCAACCCCTGTTTCCCACATGGCTAGGGCAGTTGTGTAAGATAAATCCACGGGTCTGTCTTAACGCTTCGAAATGAATCCATCAAATCGCGTCTGAGTTCCAAAGATTCGAAATCCGTCTCTAACTTCGTGGTAAACCGGTATGTAAACCATTGGACCAAGAAGACTAAGCTGTGAACCCTCCCTCAAGACCCATATAATAAACCCCCACCAAGTGTATTACAAGGTTACATTAACGTCCAGCATCGAAGGTCATTGTGCTGTAAGGTCACTTACTCTGAGCCTGCACGAAGGTCACAGCCACCAGCACCACCAGAACCAGCATCACAATGACCTTGGAATTCATCGTTGTAAGGACCTGTTGAGATGAGAGTTCACTGTATTCACAGCTGGGGAGGTCATGACAGGTTTAGGGATAAGAGGAAAATGGGAGATTCAAAGGGAGGTAACCTGTGTACAGGATAATCTCATGTTAAAGAAAAAAAAAACGGTGGTTGGTTCCTGGAGATAACAGATCGGTCATATATATATATATATATATATATATATATATATATATATATATATATATATATATATATATATATATATATATATATATATATATATATATATATATATATATATATATATATATATATGAAAAGGAATATACATGATTTTGAGAATTTTGATATCAGTCATTTGAATCGTATTTTGTAACTCATAAACATACCTCACATTGCCTATGGTTCTCCAGGACCCAAGAAGGAAAGGAACAAAAGACAAAAATGGATGAAAAGATAAAAAGGAAGAAAATGATTAAGACAATACTCTATAATGCAATAAGGACACGCGGTTTTATGGTGAAGTGAATTTATAGGTATCATCTTTAAAGTTTATGATCGTATATACTTAAGATATTTTGCTGTAAAATATGACTTTGTGTCAACAAGAACCTCATAATGCTCTTCAGTGCACTGAAAGAAAAATGAAAAGATTTTGTAACACCCCCTCCCCCCCCCCCCCAAAAAAAAAAAAGCAGTCATACCCTTGGTTCAATTTTTTCCTTTCCAATTTATCTAATTTTATGATAAAATTAGTTGTGCCGACGAAGCGCTTGTCGTATCTTTTTTTTTTTTTTAATACCTATTTAACATTATCTCCGTGTTTCACAGAAGATGACTTTTACCTCTCGAAGAAAAAACCTTTGTATGACGATTGATGTCATCATGAAATGATTCTTCATTAAATTGTTTCGAAACAGATGTGTCATTCGTGTCTAGGAAATACAACAATGGACTTAAAACACCACCCGACGGAACACCAAGGGATGGACGTAATGCCAGAAACGATTCTTTTTTCTCAGTTCTGCATCAGGGTAAACGTGAACTACCTAGTGAAACAGATTCGAATTCAGTTCTATCTTAGGTTTCCCTTTATAACAAAGATCAGAAGTACCAAAAACTATAGAGCATCACTGAGGAATAGTTGTCACAGGTTATATACAATAATATCAATGAATGTTAAAAAGAGAGCAGGACATACCAACCCTCTTTATCAAACCGTAATGAAACTGGCTGAGTATTTTGATATTTATGGAGATGACGAAGGGCATGTTTTCGCCTCATGATTTCGAAGAATTTGTAGAGAGTTGGCATTACGGATTGTGGTCTGTAGGTTAGGCTGTAAAAGTAGTGCCTGAATTCATACTCTGAATTGACTCTGAAAAATCTCTTTGAAGAGATCGACCAATCATACTTGACTTGCAACTGAGCCAATCACACACACACACACACACACACACACACACACAGACACACACACACACACACACACACACAC
>NC_092289.1:18863277-18905777 GCF_036320965.1 Panulirus ornatus | reverse complement strand
CAAGACGCAGGACCCCATTTTCTTCCCAGCCTACTGCCGTAGCCCTGACCTCTCTCTCTCTCTCTCTCTCTCTCTCTCTCTCTCTCTCTCTCTTAAGGAGGGTGGCGGACGGGTTGCGTCATCATTGAGAGATTATCGTCACAAACACCCAATGCGGCTGGTCTCTGGCAAGTAGGTTGCCGATAGGTGAAAACTGAGGAGGATTCGAGCGATGGTCTTCGTCTTATAACCAAACTAATCAGTTTCTACGGGGACGGTGCAGTGTCTGTGTGTCATCCCAGTTGACAAAAATGATTGATCGTGGTTGAAAATGAATAACATCGTGTGTTCTGCTCTTTCATAGAAGCCAAACTCGGTTTCCAAACAGGTTCCTCTCGTCTCATTAGTTGGAGATAATCGAACTAACCCAGGCGAGTCTCTCAAGCTAAGTAGTCGATGCTTTCAGTTGGGATCGGACAAGGGATCTAAGTCTTTTCTATAAGATTTTGTAACCTTGGACCCTTTCTGAAGACGACCAACCCTTTCTAAAGTCGTAAATGCTATCACTCGTCTCGGGTAACTCTCCCAGGACACTTGAACGCTGGTGCTTTAGTTAGGTCGGGAGATGAAGCCAACACCCTTGCTTTAGAGTGCTTGCCGGAGCGAAGGCTGGCCGGCATGTCCTTGAGTTCGCTCTTCCCAGAACTGGTTCTGTTGCCACTGAGCCAGGCAAGTATTAACCTAACACTCTGGTTTCCGTCATTTTCATTCCGCTACACACAAACACAAATCCACAGGATACAAATTCATATATATATATATATATATATATATATATATATATATATATATATATATATATATATATATATATATATATATATATTGATTGCGCTGATTCAACTTGCTTCTGGGAAGCTGAGACATTATGGTATACAAAGATTCATGCATGCCACTGCCGTCTTGATCATTTCCTTTTCGCAGATGACAATTAGGCGTCTGTCCACACAGAGAGACGAGGCTAACGTATAGATGACTATCTATATCCTTCACTGATATCATTTCATTAAGTACTCCCTTCAGTCCTTGCACCTCCATCATCTGCATCTGTTGACGGTATCAATTCGTTAGTCTAGTATCCCCTCAATTCCTTGTTCTCTCTAATTCACGCTTCAAGAGACCGTAACGGGAAGCTCTTGTCTTGAGTTGGAGGTTAGATTTCTTTGGTCTGATTCAGGACTTTTTGATCATAATTCTAACGCTGATTCATTCATGTGATTTCACAGAACATTGGCAAATTGGGTCTTCCCGGATCTGTCCCCTCACCAACACCCATTCTTTTTATCCTCTCTACCATGTCCTCCCTCACCACCACGACTCCTTGCCTACGAGCCTATCACATCCTTCCTCACCACCACTTCCTCCCTGGCTACCACATCCTCCCTTACTGCCACCAATCCCTCCCTCTCTGACCCACCGCACCCTGAACGGAGGATGGTATTGTACAGTGGTGTAATCACTCACCCCGCAATCCTCCCTCTCTGTACTTTCCATATTGTCAGAAGAGCATTCCTACTGGACAACAAAATATTTACCGAAAATATTTCACCTCGGCAGTGAACAATTTCTGTCCTGTTCGGGACAATGGATAGGTTATTGGTAACACTTGGCAACTGTAAATGAGAGGGGGTTAGTCATCGAGTACCTGACAAATTCATACCCGTATCTATAGACTGAGGACGGAGACACAGACAGGAGCTTTTCTTTATGAAACAGATTAATGCCCAACTTTTATGGATCTTAGTTTATTCGAGCTTACCTAATAAACAAGCTATCTCCACGCTATCTTGATTGATCATTCAAATATGATATAGCTTGAAGGTTGTTTATTTTTGGCAGGTTAGCTTAGACGGCACAGACTTTGGTGTAGTACTTGCATCGTTGGTATGAAGGTTCTTGAAATACAATGACACACTGCTTTGTATATTGAAGAGGTGGATGATGTCCTGGGCGTAGACGCGAGAGTGTTACTCGTGTTTGTCTAGGGAGTGTGGATTCTGACAAGTGTATATCTGCAGGAGTAGGATTTGAGAGTGAGTTGGGAGTGCAGCTGTATAGCACTTGCAAAGCTATTTCAGTGTGTATGTATTTTGTGAGTGTTGTAGTTACTACTCTGAGTCTGGTGTTTAATTCTGTTGTGCTGATGCACAGGCTTGAGTACGGAGAATGTTTAGTCTGGGCTTGCACTGAGAGGATCTTTGTTTCATTGTGTAGGTGATGAGTGCTTGTGGCTGCCAGGAAGTCAGTGATTGCTCCGAATCCATTATATTGTGTGCGGTTGGCAGACTCGTTATTTTTGCTTTTGAGAATGTAGAACACCAAGTGCGTGAGACATCGTTCAAAGCAGAATTGATGAAACATTTGTACAGGATGCACTCGATTTTTCTTTTCTTTCTTTTATTGTCCAAATTTTTTGTCAGTGTTCTGAGGGCATTTAGTTTATGGAGTACTTTTGTGTTAATGTTACAGGTGTTTCTTGGGAGTGAATGTCATGTGAGTATCGTATGTGATGCCTAGAATGGTTTGCGTTTTGTTCAGCGGGTGTGATGTAAATCCATAGGGACTGGAGGGCTTGAGCTGAATTCGCTTCTGCCTCAGTTAAAAGAGTGATTTAACACTGTTGTGGACACAAATATCTGTCTATCTATCTACACAATAGAAAGGTAGGTAGCAGGAGGTAGATGATAGATATACAAGGGACTATACAGGTGACTCGAGTGGGTGAGAGAGGAAGAAATGACGAATGCAGGAGGAAGAAATGCAAGGACGTGTAAAAACTTGGGGAAAATCAGACAAGTTAGGTTGTGCAACATGGTCAGCATGTTACATGATGACACAAGAGAATACAGGGTGAGCAAGAACATGGTTGGTCTTTTTTTTTTAGGTGTACGTGTGTGTGTGTGTGTGTGTGTGTGTGTGTGTGTGTGTGTGTGGCCGGATGGTAATACCGCAAACAAGCAGTGGGTTGTGTAACAATCAAAACACAGGATCCCCACCTGGTCCCAGAGATGTGGAGAGCGGGGGAGAGGAGGAGGAGGGAGGGTTAATGATGATGATGATGATGATGATGATGATGATGGCGTAACCCTGGGGGAGTGGGAGGAGGAGGAGGAGGAGGTAGGAGCTAGGAAGGGCTGATGATGATGATGATGATGATGATGCTAATAGTGATGATGATGTTGATAGTGATGATGATGAGGGCAGGGAGTGTGGGGGAGGGGTAGGCTAGCAAAGCACGACAAGTCCCTCAGCCAACTGGACCAGGAACCCTATCCTCAAGGAGAGCCATCAGGGAAGACCTTTAGAACCAAGGCGCTGCCATGTAGCTTCAGCTTTCCCCTGAGCGGAGGAGCAATTATCCCCTCGCTCCGGATTTGTGCCGATACTTATCTACCAAGCTGTTTATCTGTCTATCTGTATGTCTGCCTATATCAATTTACCTCTCTCTCTCTCTCTCTCTCTCTCTCTCTCTCTCTCTCTCTCTCTCTCTCTCTCTCTCTCTCTCTCTCTCTCTCTCAAATGAACAATAAAACCCGCGAACATAGATCGAAAAATTTCGCAACTCCAAAAATCTCTTGGTGACTTCAACGCTCATTGTAGACGTGATCTCACAGCATTAAGAAGGAAGAAAAAAAAGATAACTAACATTACTAACTTGCTACAGAGTGTCTATTTTCCCCCTAATGGTCAAGATCTCCCTCTCTGGGAGCTCCGCACTGCTGTGGCTGGTGGCAGAAACAGCAACTGTGTATGGTTGTATGGGGGTGGGGTCGGTCGGTCGGCATAACGCGCATGCTCCTGTTGGATCATCTTAGCGCTGCTTAGTCCTGCGCAACATTTTCTTAGAGTCAAAGATGCGCATCCTAAACTTGGCTTTTTGATTTGCTAATAGGCATCGCATGACAGCAGTGTCACTTATATTTGTAGGCAATAGATGACGGGAATTCTTTAAGAATAAAGTCTTTGATCGTAAAGGTGTCGACAGATAAACTACGTCTGAATATATTTCCAGTGTGTATCTATGCTGAAAATATTGTCAAGTAATTTGTTGATCGTTTCCTGGAAGAAGCAGTTGTGACTAGTTAAGATCATGGGGAAATAATACGGCAACTTTTCCAAGAAAATGTATTTGTTATTTAGGCTACCATAGAAGAGTGAACTTCGTTATATCAAGGCAAGCGTTAAAATCACTTCATACAAAAGCTAAACTTGAAAAAAAGAAAGCAGAGCAGAGTCAGAACAAATTTCTTAAGTTCTAATGGCTAAAGTTGTGATATCTCTTTGTACTTGTTTGGAATAGATTAGGAAGACTTGTTAGCTAGGCGTGTAAGTTTCCTCTTCATTAAGGAAGAAAATGATGAGGAACACTCCTTGAGCTTGGTCGTGTGTGATTACCGAAATGACATAGATAACCCTTTGCTTGAGGAACAATCTTACACACCAATAACTTCTCTCATCTTGTTTGATCTTAACATCCAAAGAAAATGGGAATTTCGACCCTGGTTCTCCATGCTAATGTAAACATAAATACTGGACGAGGGAATTAAAGAACTATACAAAAAAGACTTATCATTTCAAACAGTGAAACAAATGTCTTCTTTGAGGCAGAATATTTAACCCAAAGTATTCAAAGTATAGATGATGTTGGTATTTTATTCGTTGAATTGATAACACTGGTGATTTATCTATTGTATAAATGACAATGATGATTTGGCATTTTCCACTTGGACACAGGTGATGTAAAATAATGTTGAAAGTGGACCAGATCTCTAGTTACAAAAAGAAACTCCAGAACTACATCTAAATTCAACATTTCTTTTGCTTTTCATTTTTTGAATTGATACATCCTGATCGTGGTCAATATCAGACCATGAGAACTTCCCTAGATATGGGGAACGGTGTATTTGTCCCTATGCCAACAAATAAACACCCTAGAAACAAGAGCTTCATTTACTAGAACTAAATAGCACATTGCCTTCATGAATTCTTTTTTTTTTTTGGGTGGGGGGAAGACCACAAAATGTAAGATAGAAAGGGCTGGGTCTGATACCTCTTATCTTTATCTATTATCTTCGCTTTGGAAGCAGCGAGGGTTTAGCAAGAGATGTTTACGCTGCCCTCATGGAGGAGACCACATTTACCTCGAAACTATGCCACAGTAACTTGGAATGCAGTGGCAATTGATACATAATACTTCATTACTGCAATTGTTTTCTTTCCTTAAGTCCATCAAAACCGATGATGAAGTTAGTACGATTCCTTCCACACGTCCGTTCTACGTTTAATCATGACGAGAGGTCAACAGTGTGAATAATTTGTCATATACAGACTACGTTCAACTGTTTAAGAAAGTCGTTTCTAATCCTTGATTAGTGGTAAACTCATAACCGCACGACCTTCCTGGATTATATTCCCTCAGTCCAGTTTTCCTTGACGCTGGTTTCCCGTCGAACAAGGTTTATTCTCTTGTTGCGACAATGTATCTGCGCATGACCGAGCCCCGGAGCGAGGGCTGGCTTTCGCCATAATGAACCAACTCTCCTCACATTTCTGGTCAGCTATCATCGTCTGGGTGACACATTAACACACTTCAAGCTCTCGAGATGATGTTATTATTATTATTCGGCCAGAGACCTGCGCTTGACGGACTTTTAATGTTTTTAGAAACGTATGAAATTGCTCCACTGACAGGAACCATTTTCATTACACAAAAGATTTCATACGAATCACACAGACGAACACGCACATGCACAACAAGTGTAATGAAATCATGATAATGATGATGATGATATATGTATATATATATATATATATATATATATATATATATATATATATATATATATATATATGTGTACATTGCTCGCACTAGGCCGTGATGGAAGTTATGAAGGTGAAATCGCAATTCCTTAGTTCATATGATTTCATTTAACATTTTATTTTTCTATACATGCAATACATGTGGCAAAACATGTTTCACGGAGGCAATCCACTTCATCTAGTGCCTTTAACTCATAGATTTTTTATATCCCGACATCGACACAAAAATAATGACTGCTTAAACTATACGTATGTGTATATATATATATATATATATATATATATATATATATATATATATATATATATATATATATATATATATATATATATATATATATATATATATATATATATATATATAACAATGTAAATGAAACACGATGAGTTACTAATGATCATTTCGTCATGGGAGATACTACAAGAATGAGATAAAAGACGTAGAAGTCAGTTGATATACGAGGAAGAGACGTAGCTTAGACGCCATTGGTAAACAAACATTTCCGTATGGTGATTTCCTGGTTGGTGGTGGTCTACTGCCATCATACCTGTCATAAAATTTATATTACGTGGACGGGAAAGGAGACTGATTAGAAAATTATACTTATGAAAAAGCTGTTAAGTTTGTATAGACCTTCACTAATATTTTTGTGTATCACATGATAGAATATGCAGTTACATGTCTCGTGGTACAGGAGTTACAGTTAGTAACTAGTTTTGCGTTACTCTAGTTAATATAACGTTTATGAACTTTAACATGATCAAACAAAGCATTAGATTCTTGTCCTATTCTGATAAAACATTTATGTTGATGAAGTCAAAATAAACATCCTTACCAGTCTGCCTAACAAAATATATTACATCTTTTACAATGGATTCTGTAAACACATCCCGCACACTTTACCGGTGAATTTTTGATTAAGACATTCTTTATGTTATTATTATTGCTGAAGGCTACATTTACATTAAACGATTTAAACAACAAGTGAAATAATGTAAGATTATCACTAAAGGGAGAACTAAAATATTCTTGGTATCAAGGGAAGGTTTAGGTTTAACTCTATAAAATGATTTCTTTCCCAACTTAAGGGATCTATCAATGAAATATCTTGGATACTGTAACTTCGAACCAAAATAATGTATCTTAAACTCATCAGCATTGAATTACGGACTGCATATACGTATTGCCCAAAAGGAACACCGACTACAATAATAGTAGTTTAACTCTGTCATGTTGACTTGAATAACAATGAATATTTGGTGGGAGACGACAGGTTCTTTAGGGCTTGTCGGGTTATTTATGTCTGTGGGCATTCCTTTAGTATCTTTTTTGTTGAGAATAAAGGAATCTGTAAGTAGCTTTTGTTGAAGAGTGGTTCACGGGTTTATGGTTAGACATGGAGTGGTTTCAGTGTAAAGATAAAATGCTATTGAAAAGAATAAAATGTCAAACATTTTGTACTGACAGATATACTAATGGAAACATATTTCTTGAATTATGTTGGAAATTTGTGTTGGATTTTGCTTGGTAACTATAATTGTTCTGAATGCTTTGTTTGGTATGGTTTACAGCTCTGTTATATTTGTTTTTGAGAAGGTGGAAAACCAAGAAGGTGAGGCGTAGTTTAAGGTGGAGCCGATGAATTGTTTGCAGAGGATGCTAATGGATTCATTTACTCGTCCACTCTTGTGCCAAACAGTGTCATGGAAGCATTAACTTTGTGTGTCTTTTTTGTTTTTGTGTTTTGGTTTCTGGTGTGAAAGTTATGTGTGTATCGTAAGTAATGTTTACGATACTTTACGTTTTCTTTTTTCGAGGGGGGGGAGTGCTTGTCCATTCTCGGTGACTGGAGAGTGTGCCTTGTACAAAAGTCGGTTTGGGTTAAAAAAAAAAAAAAAGTGACATGGTTTCTATGTACATAAAGATACTCTGTTATAGGTGAGTCTATGTTCCAAAAGTGTATGTGCTATAGATACATAGACAGACGAATAGATAGATATACGGGTAAAGACATAAGTGGATGGATAGACTGACGATGGATGGGGAGAGAGAGAGAGAGAGAGAGAGAGAGAGAGAGAGAGAGAGAGAGAGAGAGAGAGAGAGAGAGAGAGAGAGAGAGAGAGAGAGAGAGAAAGAGAGAGAGAAACCTAAAGCTAAAACGTAGAGCCCTAAGTAATCTAAATCTTTGTTATAACATGAAAGACAAGTTCACGCACTGCTTGTTGCAAGAAATACTTCAAATGTGAGTAATATAGATGAGAAATATAGATCCTTCCACTGATTGTGTTTCCTCACTAAAAACGCCAGTCTAGTATGGATTTAATGTTCAGCCAATGACGTCGTCACTCAGCATGAAATGTCATAATATGCTCTCTCTGGGTACATCAAGGTCCTTCCTCGCGGCTTGTTGGTATAAAAGCAGGAGGTACGAGTGTTCTTTACCTCACTCTTACTGAGTCTCCTGCAAGCACCAGACTACCAGCAACCACAGGTGAGCACTTGGCAGAAATTCAACAGAGATGTCTTGATATTTACTATCAATGTTTGGATGATTTTATTACCACTTCTTATGCACTTGGAATCCTATACCGTTTACTGTCAAGATAACCAGAAGATGTTTGTATATGGCTAGAAAGCGAGACGTGTAGTCATTTGAGAGATGGGATCAATTCAAATAAGTATTTGATTTGTGAAAGAATAGGATTTAGAAATTCACTCTCTCCATATGATGTTGGTGATGATATGATAACCTTTGTGTTTCTCAGACTGTTTATAAGTTCTTTCAATTTGAACATAACTCTGTCTTAGGGGAAATTAACCAATGGATATTGACTTTCCTCTTGATGGTGAGGTTATCATTATCTCGACTTCACTGTGACTTGCAGCAAAGAATGGTACTCCACCTATGCCTTACTGGTGCTAGGACCATGGGAGGTGATTGAAGCCAGTCTATATCTACATGATATGGCCACGAATATCTGAGATCAATTGTGTCAAAAGTTAATGCTCTGCGAAGCAAAAAATATATCTAATTTGGATTTCTACTTTACGAACTAACATTAATGCAAACCGTAAAAAGAACTGTACTTTCATCAACGTTAAAATTTTACCTTGCACCATTTAAGATCTCTTATTATCACGTGCTTTGGTAGCTACACCCAAGTTCTCTTAAACATCTCACTTCCCAGTTCAATATCTTTCCACTCCACGTGTTCCTGCTGCAGGAGGAGAGACAGAAAGTCGTCAAGGGTCATGGTGTTGCAACCCTGAGCTCCCCTGAATGTGGCACCTTACCTAGTATAGTCTTAAGATGATTAGAAACTTGACTGAGTGATGCCAAGTGGTGAACCAAAATATCCAATGCATTTAGTGTGTTTCCTAGTTGGGAGGTCGCCTTTTAAAGTTTGAGAAACATCTCAGAAACATTTTTATTTATTTCCCCTCTCGTATTTGTAACTTCATTCTGGAAATCAGTCAAATACTTATACTTGCAAGGTAAACCTAAAGTGCATACGAAATAGCTTTTCAATGTAAACTCCTTTCCATAAAACCTTTAATTCCTTTCGCATGTCCTTTAGACGCTTTCGTTGTTTGATGAATATAGAATAGATTTCCATCTCCCCAGGTTTTAGAAAGATGAACTCCAAGGCCATTGTACTTCTGCTTCTGGTGGTGTTGGTGGCAGCTGCCTTCGTGGAGGCTAGTGATGGTAAGTAGGAGGATGACTTTGATGACCTGTTACTCACCTGACGACTTTAGTAGATCCTTTTCATCTCCTATGCTTTTGAAATATTAGGTCAAGAATGGAATATATTGAATTATATGGTATTTCTAACCAATATGTTCCCTCTTTCTCTTCAGTTTGCTACAGTGACTACCAGTGTACTAACAATGGAGGTTCCTGTCGATCATACTGTGGTGGGCAGCAAGATAATTACCTTTGCGGCCCCGGCTGTACATGCTGTTACAGCTACGGTGGCTAGAAACAGACGAAATGAGGTCCTCATCAAACCATCGATGAGGACCAAGTACTGTTGCATTAAGATCTCCGATGCTTCCAGTTTTCCCTAAATGGATTTTTTGATGACGACGATGAGTAGGAACCTACATAAGGTTCATCTGCTTGGCATGCAAATGATTCGGACCCCTTCACATGTGTGTAACTGTTCCTCTCTTTCTTATGCACATTTTCACATCTCGGTGAAAATACAGAAAATGATCAAGTTTTCTTTTTCTCGAATTCCTCTCTCGCTTTTTCATTTCCAGAGATGATATATGTTGTAAACCATTGAGTTGAAAATGTCATCTGTCTCTCGTGGTATAATTCAGTGTATATCAATAAATCTTTCATACTTATATAAGTTTTCAATTGTTGCCTTTTATATTCATCTCAAATCTCTTAGAGTATTGGAAACATAATACAACCCACATATCTCTTCCGTGTCGTAGAAGGCCACTGCGTGGAGCGGCAGTGGGTAGGTTCTGGGAAGCTTCTCCTCTTGTATTACTTTGCAAAAGAAAGAAAAGATGAAGCCAAAAGAGAACTTTTTTTCTTAACTCGCAAGACATGATCATTAACCTGTTTCGCGAGAGGGAGGTTTGCTTTCCTTGCAATACTCACGACAGCTAGAGAAAGGGGGAAGTGGATGTGACTTTCCTCTGTTCCTTGTGTTATCTCCTTAATGCAGGAAACGGTGAATATATATATATATATATATATATATATATATATATATATATATATATATATATATATATATATATATATATATATATATATATATATATATATATATATATATATATATATATATATTGAACAAAGAGAAAAATGAAACACGATGAGTTCCCAAAGGTACTTTCCTGTTGTGATGTTCACATCGTCATGACATATACGACAAGAATGAGATAAAAGACATAGAAGTCCACTGTTATACAAGGAAGAGACATAGCTAAGACGCCATTGGTTAACAAACGTTTCAGTATAGTGGTTTTCGGGTTGGTGTTGGTCTACTGACATCATGCCTGTTATAAAATTTTATTACGTTGACAGGAAAGGAACTCTTTAAAAAAAAAAAAATTTGCTTATGAAAAAGCTATTAAGTTTGTATGCACCTTCACTAAAGTGTTTTGCATCAAATGATAGATTCAATTACATTTCTCGTGGTAAAGGAGTTACTGGAGATCACAAATTTTACGTTACTCTAGTTAATATAACGGTCATGAACTTTTACATGATCAAATAAAGCATTTGATTCTTGTCCTATTCTGATAAAACATTTATGTTGATGAAGTCAAAATAAACATCCTTACCAGTCTGCCTAACAAAATATATTACATCTTTTACAAGGGACTCTGTAAACACATCCCGCACACTTTACTGGTGTATTTTTGATTAAGACATTCTTTATGTTACTATTATATTCCTGAAGGCTACATTTACATTAAACCATTTAAACAATTTGCGAAATAATGTAAGATTATCACTAAGGGGAAAACTAAAATATTCTTGGTATCAAGGGAAGGTTCAGGTTTAACTCTATAAAATGATTTCTTTCCCAACTTAAGGGATCTATCAATGAAATATCTTGGATACTGCAACTTCGAACCAAAATAATGTATCTTAAACACATCAGCATTAGATTACGGACTGCATATACGAATTGCCCAATTAGAACACCGACTACAGCAATGGTAGTTTAACTCTGTCATGTTGACTTTAATAACAATGAATATTTGGTGGGAGAGGACAGGTTCTTTAGGGCTTGTCGGGTTATTTATGTCTGTGGGCATTCCTTCAGTATTATTTTTGTTGAGAATAGAGAGAACCGTAAGTTTGCTGAAGTGTGGCTCACAGGTTTATGGTTAGACATTATGTGGTTTCAGTGAAAATGTACAATGCTGTTAAAAAGAATAAAATGTCGAACATTTTGCACTGATAGCTAGGCTAATGGAACCATATTTCTTGAATCATAATATGTAGGAGGTTTGTCTCGGCTTTTGCTTGGTAACTATAATTGTTCTGAATGCTTTGTTTGTGTTGGTTTACAGCTCTGTTATATTTGTTTTTGAGAAGGTGGAAAACCAAGAAGGTGAGGCGTAGTTTAAGGTGGAGCCGATGAATTGTTTGCAGAGGATGCTAATGGATTCATTTACTCGTCCACTCTTGTGCCAAACAGTGTCATGGAAGCATTAACTTTGTGTATCTTTTTTGTGTTTGTGTTTTGGTTTCTGGTGTGAAAGTTATGTGTGTATCGTAAGTAATGTTTACGATACTTTACGTTTTCTTTTTTTTTCGGGGGAGGGAGGGGGCGAGTGCTTGTCCATTCTCGGTGACTGGAGAATGTGCCTTGTACAAAAGTCGGTCTGGGGTTAAAAAAAAAAAAAGTGACATGATTTCTGTGTACATGAAGATACTCTGTTATAGGTGAGTCTATGTTCCAAAAGTGTATGTGCTATAGATACATAGACAGACGAATAGATAGATATACGGGTAAAGAGATAAGTGGATGAATAGACTGACGATGGAGGGGGATAGAGAGAGAGAGAGAGAGAGAGAGAAAGAGAGAGAGAGAGAGAGAGAGAGAGAGAGAGAGAGAGAGAGAGAGAGAGAGAGAGAGAGAGAGAGAGAGAGAGAGAGAGAGAGAGAGAGAGAGAGAGAGAGAGAGAGAGAGAGAGAGAGAGAGAGAGAGAGAGAAATCTAAAGCTAAAACGTAGAATCCTAAGTAATCTAAATCTTTCTTATAACATGAAAGACAAGTTCACGCACTGCTTGTTGCAGGAAATACTTCAAGTGTGAGTAATATAGATGAGAATTATGGATCCCTCCACTGATTGTGTTTCCTCACTAAAAACGCCAGTCTAGTATGGATTTAATGTTCAGCCAATGACGTCGTCACTCAGCATGAAATGTCATAATATGCTCTCTCTGGGTACATCAAGGTCCTTCCTCGCGGCTTGTTGGTATAAAAGCAGGAGGTACGAGTGTTCTTTACCTCACTCTTACTGAGTCTCCTGCAAGCACCAGACTACCAGCAACCACAGGTGAGCACTTGGCAGAAATTCAACAGAGATGTCTTGATATTTACTATCAATGTTTGGATGATTTTATTACCACTTCTTATGCACTTGGAATCTTATACCGTTTACTCTCAAGATAACCAGAAGATGTTTGTATATGGCTAGAAAGCGAGACGTGTAGTCATTTGAGAGATGGGATCATTTCAAATAAGTATTTGATTTGTGAAAGAATAGGATTTAGAAATTCACTCTCTCCATATGATGTTGGTGATGATATGATAACCTTTGTGTTTCTCAGACTGTTTATAAGTTCTTTCAATTTGAACATAACTCTGTCTTAGGGGAAATTAACCAATGGATATTGACTTTCCTCTTGATGGTGAGGTTATCATTATCTCGACTTCACTGTGACTTGCAGCAAAGAATGGTACTCCACCTATGCCTTACTGGTGCTAGGACCATGGGAGGTGATTGAAGCCAGTCTATATCTACATGATATGGCCACGAATATCTGAGATCAATTGTGTCAAAAGTTAATGCTCTGCGAAGCAAAAAATATATCTAATTTGGATTTCTACTTTACGAACTAACATTAATGCAAACCAGTAAAAAGAACTGTACTTTCATCAACGTCAAAATTTTACCTTGCATCATTTAAGATCTATTATTATCACGTGCTTTGGTAGCTACACCCAAGTTCTTTTAAACATCTCACTTCCCAGTTCAATATCTTTCCACTCCACGTGTTCCTGCTGCAGGAGGAGAGACAAAAAGTCGTCAAGGGTCATGGTGTTGCAACCCTGAGCTCCCCTGAATGTGGCACCTTACCTAGTATAGTCTTAAGATGATTAGAAACTTGACTGAGTGATGCCAAGTGGTGAACCAAAATATCCAATGCATTTAGTGTGTTTCCTAGTTGGGAGGTCGCCTTTTAAAGTTTGAGAAACATCTCAGAAACATTTTTATTTATTTCCTCTCTCGTATTTGCAACTTCATTCTGGAAATCAGTCAAATTCTTATGATTGCAAGGTAAACCTAAAGTGCATACGAAATAGCTTTTCAATGAAACCTCTTTTCCATACATCTTCTAATTCCTTTCGCATGTCCTTTAGATGCTTTCGTTGTTTGATGAATATAGAATAGATTTCCATCTCCCCAGGTTTTAGAAAGATGAACTCCAAGGCGATTGTACTTCTGCTTCTGGTGGTGTTGGTGGCAGCTGCCTTCGTGGAGGCTAGTGATGGTAAGTAGGAGGATGACTTTCATGACCTGTTACTCACCTGACGACTTTAGTAGATCCTTTTCATCTCCTATGCAGTTGAAATATTAGGTCAAGAATGGAATATATTGAATTACATGGTATTTCTAACAATATGTTCCCTCTTTCTCTTCAGTTTGCTACAATGACTACCAGTGTACTAACAATGGAGGTTCCTGTCGATCATACTGTGGTGGGCAGCAAGATAATTACCTTTGCGGCCACGGTTGTACATGCTGTTACAGCTACGGTGGCTAGAGGCAGACGAAATGAGGTCCTCATCAAACCATCGATGAGGACCAAGTACTGTTGCATTAAGATCTCCGATGCTTCCAGTTTTCCCTGAATGGATTTTTTGATGACGACGATGAGTAGAAACCTACATAAGGTTCATCTGCTTGGCATGCAAATGATTCGGACCCCTTCACATGTGTGTAACTGTTCCTCTCTCTCTTATGCACATTTTCACATCTCGGTGAAAATACAGAAAATGATCAAGTTTTCTTTTTCTCGAATTCCTCTCTCGCTTTTTCATTTCCAGAGATGATATATGTTGTAAACCATTGAGTTGAAAATGTCATCTGTCTCTCGTGGTATAATTCAGTGTATATCAATAAATCTCTCATGCTTATATACGTTTTCAATTGTTGCCTTTTATATTCATCCCAAATCTCTTAGAGTATTGGAAACATAATACAACCCACATATCTCTTCCGTGTCGTAGAAGGCCACTGAGTGGAGCGGCAGTGGGTAGGTGCTGGGAAGCTTCTCCTCTTGTATTACTTTGCAAAAGAAAGAAAAGATGAAGCCAAAAGAGAACTTTTTTTCTTATCTCGCAAGACATGATCATTAACCTGTTTCGCGAGAGGGAGGTTTGCTTTCCTTGCAATACTCACGACAGCTAGAGAATGGGAGAGTGGATGTGACTTTCCTCTGTTCCTTGTGTTATCTCCTTAATGCAGGAAACGGTGAATATATATATATACATATATATATATATATATATATATATATATATATATATATATATATATATATATATATATATATATATATATATATATATATATATATATATATATATTGAACAAAGAGGAAAATGAAACACGATGAGTTCCCAAAGGTACTTTCCTGTTGTAATGTTCACATCGTCATGAGATATACGACAAGAATGAGATAAAAGACATAGAAGTCCACTGATATACAAGGAAGAGACATAGCTAAGACGCCATTGGTTAACAAATGTTTCAGTATAGTGGTTTTCGGGTTGGTGTTGGTCTACTGACATCATGCCTGTTATAAAATTTTATTACGTTGACAGGAAAGGAACTCTTTAAAAAAAAAAAACATTTGCTTATGAAAAAGCTATTAAGTTTGTATGCACCTTCACTAATGTGTTTTGCATCAAATAATAGATTCAATTACATTTCTCGTGGTAAAGGAGTTACAGGTGATAACAAATTTTACGTTACTCTAGTTAATATAACGGTCATGAACTTTAACATGATCAAACAAAGCATTTGATTCTTGTCCTATTCTGATAAAACATTTATGTTGATGAAGTCAAAATAAACATCCTTACCAGTCTGCCTAACAAAATATATTACATCTTTTACAAGGGACTCTGTAAACACATCCCGCACACTTTACTGGTGTATTTTTGATTAAGACATTCTTTATGTTATTGTTATATTCCTGAAGGCTACATTTACATTAAACGATTTAAACAATTTGCGAAATAATGTAAAATTATCACTAAGGGGAAAACTAAAATATTCTTGGTATCAAGGGAAGGTTTAGGTTTAACTCTATAAAATGATTTCTTTCCCAACTTAAGGGATCTATCAATGAACTATCTTGGATACTGCAACTTCGAACCAAAATAATGTATCTAAAACTCATCAGCATTAGATTACGGACTGCATATACGAATTGCCCAATTAGAACACCGACTACAGCAATGGTAGTTTAACTCTGTCATGTTGACTTTAATAACAATGAATATTTGGTGGGAGAGGACAGGTTCTTTAGGGCTTGTTGGGTTATTTATGTCTGTGGGCATTCCTTCAGTATTATTTTTGTTGAGAATAGAGAGAACCGTAAGTAGCGTTTGCTGAAGTGTGGCTCACAGGTTTATGGTTAGACATGATGTGGTTTCAGTGAAAAGGTACAATGCTGTTAAAAAGAATAAAATGTCGAACATTTTGCACTGATAAATAGGCTAATGGAACCATATTTCTTGAATCATAATATGTAGGAGGTTTGTCTCGGCTTTTCCTTGGTAACTATGATTGTTCTGGATGCTTTGTTTGTGTTGGTTTACAGCTCTGTTATATTTGTTTTTGAGAAGGTGGAAAACCAAGAAGGTGAGGCGTAGTTTAAGGTGGAGCCGATGAATTGTTTGCAGAGGATGCTAATGGATTCATTTACTCGTCCACTCTTGTGCCAAACAGTGTCATGGAAGCATTAACTTTGTGTATCTTTTTTGTGTTTGTGTTTTGGTTTCTGGTGTGAAAGTTATGTGTGTATCGTAAGTAATGTTTACGATACTTTACGTTTTCTTTTTTTTTCGGGGGAGGGAGGGGGCGAGTGCTTGTCCATTCTCGGTGACTGGAGAGTGTGCCTTGTACAAAAGTCGGTCTGGGGTTAAAAAAAAAAAAAAGTGACCTGGTTTCTGTGTACATAAAGATACTCTGTTATAGGTGAGTCTATGTTCCAAAAGTGTATGTGCTATAGATACATAGACAGACGAATAGATAGATATACGGGTAAAGAGATAAGTGGATGGATAGACTGACGATGGATGGGGAGAGAGAGAGAGAGAGAGAGAGAGAGAGAGAGAGAGAGAGAGAGAGAGAGAGAGAGAGAGAGAGAGAGAGAGAGAGAGAGAGAGAGAGAGAGAAATCTAAAGCTAAAACGTAGAATCCTAAGTAATCTAAATCTTTCTTATAACATGAAAGACAAGTTCACGCACTGCTTGTTGCAGGAAATACTTCAAATGTGAGTAATATAGATGAGAATTATGGATCCCTCCACTGATTGTGTTTCCTCACTAAAAACGCCAGTCTAGTATGGATTTAATGTTCAGCCAATGACGTCGTCACTCAGCATGAAATGTCATAATATGCTCTCTCTGGGTACATCAAGGTCCTTCCTCGCAGCTTGTTGGTATAAAAGCAGGAGGTACGAGTGTTCTTTACCTCACTCTTACTGAGTCTCCTGCAAGCACCAGACTACCAGCAACCACAGGTGAGCACTTGGCAGAAATTCAACAGAGATTTCTTGATATTTACTATCAATGTTTGGATGATTTTATTACCACTTCTTATGCACTTGGAATCCTATACCGTTTACTCTCAAGAACACCAGAGATGTTTGTATATGGCTAGACAGCGAGACGTGTAGTCATTTGAGAGATGGGATCATTTCAAATAAGTATTTGATTTGTGAAAGAATAGGATTTAGAAATTCACTCTCTCCATATGATGTTGGTGATGATATGATAACCTTTGTGTTTCTCATACTGTTTATAAGTTCTTTCAATTTGAACATAACTCTGTCTTAGGGGAAATTAACCAATGGATATTGACTTTCCTCTTGATGGTGAGGTTATCATTATCTCGACTTCACTGTGACTTGCAGCAAAGAATGGTACTCCACCTATGCCTTACTGGTGCTAGGACCATGGGAGGTGATTGAAGCCAGTCTATATCTACATGATATGGCCACGAATATCTGAGATCAATTGTGTCAAAAGTTAATGCTCTGCGAAGCAAAAAATATATCTAATTTGGATTTCTACTTTACGAACTAACATTAATGCAAACCGTAAAAAGAACTGTACTTTCATCAACGTCAGAATTTTACCTTGCATCATTTAAGATCTCTTATTATCACGTGCTTTGGTAGCTACACCCAAGTTCTTTTAAACATCTCACTTCCCAGTTCAATATCTTTCCACTCCACGTGTTCCTGCTGCAGGAGGAGAGGCAGCAAGTCGTCAAGGGTCATGGTGTTGCAACCCTGAGCTCCCCTGAATGTGGCACCTTACCTAGTATAGTCTTAAGATGATTAGAAACTTGACTGAGTGATGCCAAGTGGTGAACCAAAATATCCAATGCATTTAGTGTGTTTCCTAGTTGGGAGGTCGCCTTTTAAAGTTTGAGAAACATCTCAGAAACATTTTTATTTATTTCCTCTCTCGTATTTGCAACTTCATTCTGGAAATCAGTCAAATACTTATACTTGCAAGGTAAACCTAAAGTGCATACGAAATAGCTTTTCAATGTAACCTCTTTTCCATACATCTTTTAATTCCTTTCGCATGTCCTTTAGATGCTTTCGTTGTTTGATGAATATAGAATAGATTTCCATCTCCCCAGGTTTTAGAAAGATGAACTCCAAGGCGATTGTACTTCTGCTTCTGGTGGTGTTGGTGGCAGCTGCCTTCGTGGAGGCTAGTGATGGTAAGTAGGAGGATGACTTTCATGACCTGTTACTCACCTGACGACTTTACTAGATCCTTTTCATCTCCTATGCTTTTGAAATATTAGGTCAAGAATGGAATATATTGAATTATATGGTATTTCTAACCAATATGTTCCCTCTTTCTCTTCAGTTTGCTACAATGACTACCAGTGTACTAACAATGGAGGTTCCTGTCGATCATACTGTGGTGGGCAGCAAGATAATTACCTTTGCGGCCCCGGCTGTACATGCTGTTACAGCTACGGTGGCTAGAGGCAGACGAAATGAGGTCCTCATCAAACCATCGATGAGGACCAAGTACTGTTGCATTAAGATCTCCGATGCTTCCAGTTTTCCCTGAATGGATTTTTTGATGACGACGATGATTAGGAACCTTCATAAGGTTCATCTGCTTGGCATGCAAATGACTCGGACCCCTTCACATGTGTGTAACTGTTCCTCTCTCTCTTATGCACATTTTCACATCTCGGTGAAAATACAGAAAATGATCAAGTTTTCTTTTTCTCGAATTCCTCTCTCGCTTTTTCATTTCCAGAGATGATATATGTTGTAAACCATTGAGTTGAAAATGTCATCTGTCTCTCGTGGTATAATTCAGTGTATATCAATAAATCTTTCATACTTATATACGTTTTCAATTGTTGCCTTTTATATTCATCCCATATCTCTTAGAGTATTGGAAACATAATACAACCCACATATCTCTTCCGTGTCGAAGAAGGCCACTGAGTGGAGCGGCAGTGGGTAGGTGCTGGGAAGCTTCTCCTCTTGTGTTACTTTGCAAAAGAAAGAAAAGATGAAGCCAAAAGAGAACTTTTTTTCTTATCTCGCAAGACATGATCATTAACCTGTTTCGCGAGAGGGAGGTTTGCTTTCCTTGCAATACTCACGACAGCTAGAGAATGGGAGAGTGGATGTGACTTTCCTCTGTTCCTTGCGTTATCTCAATGCAGGAAACGGCGAATATATATATATATATATATATATATATATATATATATATTGAACAAAGAGGAAAATGAAACATGATGAGTTCCCAAAGGTACTTTCCTGTTGTAATGTTCACATCGTCATGACATATACGACAAGAATGAGATAAAAGACATAGAAGTCCACTGAGATACAAGGAAGAGACATAGCTAAGACGCCATTGGTTAACAAATGTTTCAGTATAGTGGTTTTCGGGTTGGTGTTGGTCTACTGACATCATGCCTGTTATAAAATTTTATTACGTTGACAGGAAAGGAACTCTTAAAAAAAAAAAATTTGCTTATGAAAAACCTATTAAGTTTGTATGCACCTTCACTAATGTGTTTTGCATCAAATAATAGATTCAATTACATTTCTCGTGGTAAAGGAGTTACTGGAGATCACAAATTTTACGTTACTCTAGTTAATATAACGGTCATGAACTTTAACGTGATCAAAAAAGCATTTGATTCTTGTCCTATTCTGATAAAACATTTATGTTGATGAAGTCAAAATAAACATCCTTACCAGTCTGCCTAACAAAATATATTACATCTTTTACAAGGGATTCTGTAAACACATCCCGCACACTTTACTGGTGTATTTTTGATTAAGACATTCTTTATGTTATTGTTATATTCCTGAAGCCTACATTTACATTAAACGATTTAAACAATTTGCGAAATAATGTAAAATTATCACTAAGGGGAAAACTAAAATATTCTTGGTATCAAGGGAAGGTTTAGGTTTAACTCTATAAAATGATTTCTTTCCCAACTTAAGGGATCTATCAATGAACTATCTTGGATACTGCAACTTTGAACCAAAATAATGTATCTTAAACTCATCAGCATTAGATTACGGACTGCATATACGAATTGCCCAATTAGAACACCGACTACAGTAATGGTAGTTTAACTCTGTCATGTTGACTTTAATAACAATGAATATTTGGTGGGAGAGGACAGGTTCTTTAGGGCTTGTTGGGTTATTTATGTCTGTGGGCATTCCTTCAGTATTATTTTTGTTGAGAATAGAGAGAACCGTAAGTAGCGTTTGCTGAAGTGTGGCTCACAGGTTTATGGTTAGACATGATGTGGTTTCAGTGAAAAGGTACAATGCTGTTAAAAAGAATAAAATGTCGAACATTTTGCACTGATAGATAGGCTAATGGAACCATATTTCTTGAATCATAATATGTAGGAGGTTTGTCTCGGCTTTTCCTTGGTAACTATGATTGTTCTGGATGCTTTGTTTGTGTTGGTTTACAGCTCTGTTATATTTGTTTTTGAGAAGGTGGAAAACCAAGAAGGTGAGGCGTAGTTTAAGGTGGAGCCGATGAATTGTTTGCAGAGGATGCTAATGGATTCATTTTCTCGTCCACTCTGGTGCCAAACAGTGTCATGGAAGCATTAACTTTGTGCGTCTTTTTTGTTTTTGTGTTTTGGTTTCTGGTGTGAAAGTTATGTGTGTAGCGTAAGTAATGTTTACGATACTTTACGTTTTCTTTTTTTTTCGGGGGAGGGAGGGGGCGAGTGCTTGTCCATTCTCGGTGACTGGAGAATGTGCCTTGTACAAAAGTCGGTCTGGGGTTAAAAAAAAAAAAAAGTGACGTGATTTCTGTGTACATGAAGATACTCTGTTATAGGTGAGTCTATGTTCCAAAAGTGTATGTGCTATAGATACATAGACAGACGAATAGATAGATATACGGGTAAAGAGATAAGTGGATGGATAGACTGACGATGGATGGGGAGAGAGAGAGAGAGAGAGAGAGAGAGAGAGAGAGAGAGAGAGAGAGAGAGAGAGAGAGAGAGAGAGAGAGAGAGAGAGAGAGAGAGAGAGAGAGAGAGAAGAAATCTAAAGCTAAAACGTAGAATCCTAAGTAATCTAAATCTTTGTTATAACATGAAAGACAAGTTCACGCACTGCTTGTTGCAGGAAATACTTCAAATGTGAGTAATATAGATGAGAATTATGGATCCCTCCACTGATTGTGTTTCCTCACTAAAAACGCCAGTCTAGTATGGATTTAATGTTCAGCCAATGACGTCGTCACTCAGCATGAAATGTCATAATATGCTCTCTCTGGGTACATCAAGGTCCTTCCTCGCGGCTTGTTGGTATAAAAGCAGGAGGTACGAGTGTTCTTTACCTCACTCTTACTGAGTCTCCTGCAGGCACCAGACTACCAGCAACCACAGGTGAGCACTTGGCAGAAATTCAACAGAGATGTCTTGATATTTACTATCAATGTTTGGATGATTTTATTACCACTTCTTATGCACTTGGAATCCTATACCGTTTACTCTAAAGAACACCAGGGGATGTTTGTATATGGCTAGACAGCGAGACGTGTAGTCATTTGAGAGATGGGATCAATTCAAATAAGTATTTGATTTGTGAAAGAATAGGATTTAGAAATTCACTCTCTCCATATGATGTTAGTGATGATATGATAACCTTTGTGTTTCTCAGACTGTTTATAAGTTCTTTCAATTTGAACATAACTCTGTCTTAGGGGAAATTAACCAATGGATATTGACTTTTCTCTTGATGGTGAGGTTATCATTATCTCGACTTCACTGTGACTTGCAGCAAAGAATGGTACTCCACCTATGCCTTACTGGTGCTAGGACCATGGGAGGTGATTGAAGCCAGTCTATATCTACATGATATGGCCACGAATATCTGAGATCAATTGTGTCAAAAGTTAATGCTCTGCGAAGCAAAAAATATATCTAATTTTGATTTCTACTTTACGAACTAACATTAATGCAAACTGTAAAAAGAACTGTACTTTCATCAACGTCAAAATTTTACCTTGCACCATTTAAGATCTCTTATTATCACGTGCTTTGGTAGCTACACCCAAGTTCTCTTAAACATCTCACTTCCCAGTTCAATATCTTTCCACTCCACGTTTTCCTGCTGCAGGAGGAGAGGCAGCAAGTCGTCAAGGGTCATGGTGTTGCAACCCTGAGCTCCCCTGAATGTGGCACCTTACCTAGTATAGTCTTAAGATGATTAGAAACTTGACTGAGTGATGCCAAGTGGTGAACCAAAATATCCAATGCATTTAGTGTGTTTCCTAGTTGGGAGGTCGCCTTTTAAAGTTTGAGAAATATCTCAGAAACATTTTTATTTATTTCCTCTCTCGTATTTGCAACTTCATTCTGGAAATCAGTCAAATTCTTATACTAGCAAGGTAAACCTAAAGTGCATACGAAATAGCTTTTCAATGTAAACTCCTTTCCATAAAACCTTTAATTCCTTTCGCATGTCCTTTAGATGCTTTCGTTGTTTGATGAATATAGAATAGATTTCCATCTCCCCAGGTTTTAGAAAGATGAACTCCAAGGCGATTGTACTTCTGCTTCTGGTGGTGTTGGTGGCAGCTGCCTTCGTGGAGGCTAGTGATGGTAAGTAGGAGGATGACTTTCATGACCTGTTACTCACCTGACGACTTTAGTAGATCCTTTTCATCTTCTATGCTTTTGAAATATTAGGTCAAGAATGGAATATATTGAATTATATGGTATTTCTAACCAATATGTTCCCTCTTTCTCTTCAGTTTGCTACAATGACTACCAGTGTACTAACAATGGAGGTTCCTGTCGATCATACTGTGGTGGGCAGCAAGATAATTACCTTTGCGGCCCCGGCTGTACATGCTGTTACAGCTACGGTGGCTAGAGACAGACGAAATGAGGTCCTCATCAAACCATCGATGAGGACCAAGTACTGTTGCATTAAGATCTACGATGCTTCCAGTTTTCCCTGAATGGATTTTTTGATGACGACGATGATTAGGAACCTACATAAGGTTCATCTGCTTGGCATGCAAATGACTCGGACCCCCTCACATGTGTGTAACTGTTCCTCTCTCTCTTATGCACATTTTCACATCTCGGTGAAAATACAGAAAATGATCAAGTTTTCTTTTTCTCGAATTCCTCTCTCGCTTTTTCATTTTTAGAGATGATATATATTGTAAACCATTGAGTTGAAAATGTCATCTGTCTCTCGTGGTATAATTCAGTGTATATCAATAAATCTTTCATGCTTATATACGTTTTCAATTGTTGCCTTTTATATTCATACCATATCTCTTAGAGTATTGGAAACATAATACAACCCACATATCTCTTCCGTGTCGTAGAAGGCCACTGAGTGGAGCGGCAGTGGGTAGGTTCTGGGAAGCTTCTCCTCTTGTACTACTTTGCAAAAGAAAGAAGGAAAGATGAAGCCAAAAGAGGATATCTTTTCTTTTCACTCAAGACATGATCATTAACCTGTTTCGCGAGAGGGAGGTTTGCTTTTCTTGCAATACTCACGACAGCTAGAGAATGGGAGAGTGGATGTGACTTTCCTCTGTTTCTTGCCCGATCTCGTTAATGCAGGTATATATATATATATATATATATATATATATATATATATATATATATATATATATATATATATATATATATATATATATATATATATATAGATATATATATATATATATGTATATATATTACTGTCCCCGAAACGTGTGCATCGGTTTACTCATATCTCCGAGCAATCATGATGCTTAGTAAGGGGTAAAAGATGTAGCCGGAGTTAAAGTCCTGTCGTATCATAGTTTGAAGTTAGGTACGTATGGTGAACACAAACACTTTGGTGACTCTTTTTTTTTTTTCCATTTTTAATGATATAAAGCTACGTGATGTATATATCTTCAAAAGTGTTCGTTCGCCATGGGTTTTTATTACGATTCATCTATTCTTTCTTTTTTTTTTATTGACTCTCCTTCACCAACCGTGGAAACAGGTCATTACACACGCACCTCTTCATCACCATTCATTAATCATCTTCGTCATCATTCTCTCTCTCTCTCTCTCTCTCTCTCTCTCTCTCTCTCTCTCTCTCTCTCTCTCTCTCTCTCTCTCTCTCTCTCTCTCTCTCTCTCTCTCTCTCTCTCTCTCTCTCTCTCTCACACACACACACACACACTTACAGGAGTGTGCCACACCGAGGCGGGAATTTAGTGTATTATTCAATCCACATGTTCGTCTTTTCTCATTTCGAATATTTGACTTATGGAGCCACATCCATTTTTCCACTAGGAGTCATGTGTGTACCAGATCCTGCTACACGGTAGGTGAGGGCGAGTCTTTCCGCTCTACAAGGCATGTAGATACCGCTGTAGTTCGGCTCTGGAGTCTTGGTGTTAATCTTGGGGTCCCAGGATCGATTCCTCTGATTAGAAGATACTGATGAACGGGAGACAGCAGACACCTTGTCTAGGCTGAGTGTCATAGTAACACGGTCACCTGCCTCAGCTGGATTCCCAAGATATCTTTAGATAACTATTTCCGTCGTCGGTAGAAGATACAGAGAGACGCTTACAAGGTCTTATCGTTGTTCAAGGTGATCTCCCCTGTCTCCTGACTTGGTCAAGGTGACCATCGGGGGTCAATAGAGGGTAAGCTAACGATGACCTCATGACCGAAGACTACGTATGATCAGCCTAGAGAATGTGAGGAAGGCCAATGAGGTGGGACATTTATAGTTATCAAATGAACTAGTTAACGAATCGTGTGTGTGTGTGTGTGTGTGTTTCAATCCCCCCCCCGGGAACACCCCCACGTCTCTCTCTCTCTCTCTCTCACACACACACTTACAGGAGTGTGCACACCGAGGCGGGAATTTAGTGTATTATTCAATCCACATGTTCGTCTTTTCTCATTCGAATAGTTGACTTATGGAAGCCACATCCATTTTTCCACTTGGAGTCATGTGTGTACTTTATGTACAAGATTTCCTGCTACACGGTAGGTGAGGGCGAGTCTTTCCGCTCTACAAGGCATGTAGATACCGCTGTAGTTCGGCTCTGGAGTATTGGTGTTACTTGGGGTCCCAGGATCGATTTCATCTGGATTTGAATGGTACTGATGAACGGGAGTCTGAAGGACACCTTGTCTAGGCTGAGTGTATAGTTAACCACGGTCACCTGCCTCAGCTGGATTCCCAAGATATCTTTAGATAATATTTCCGTCGTCGGTAGTAGATACAGGAGACGCTTACAAGGTCTTATCGTTGTTCAAGGTGATCTTCCCCTGTCCTCCTGACTTGTACGTAATAACGATCGTGTGTGTGTGTGTGTGTGTGTTTCAATCCCCCCCCCCCCCTTACCTCTTTTCTTCCCCACTCTAGTTTCTCTACACGACCTCCTTCATGAAACACCCCCGACCCTAGGCTGACCACTTTGTCTTAGGTCAAGAAGTGGTTCATAACAGAGGCCACCCCCCCTTACCCGCTACCACCCCCACTCTCTCTCTCTCTCTCTCTCTCTCTCTCTCTCTCTCTCTCTCTCTCTCTCTCTCTCTCTCTCTCTCTCTCTCTCTCTCTCTCTCTCTCTCTCTCGTTGAACTCCTGAGGGAGTAACCTTCGACAGGAGTACCGGATGTTTCTCTCGGACGGAATTTCCCAAATGTTACGAAACAATTATTTCCGGACATCTTGGGAATCCGTCGGTAACGAGCGTTTGATACGTCACGACTTTGTTGTCAACCCAGAGCTCTGTTCGTCTATCGTCTATCTATCTATATCTATATATATATATATATACTTATATATATATATATATATATATATATATATATATATATATATATATATATATATATATATATATATATATATATATATATATATATATATATATATATATATATATATAGAGAGAGAGAGAGAGAGAGAGAGAGAGAGAGAGAGATACATACATACATACATACATACATACATACATACATACATACATACATACATTGATAGATATCATGATCACACTTATCCGTGATGGTAGTATGAGGGTGAAATTGCACTTCAGTAGGAGTTCATATAATTCCATTTAACATGTAATTTTTCTATACATGTGGCGCGACATGTTTCGTGGAGACAATCCACCTCATCAGGTGCCAGCACTTAACAAAGTTATTTAGATCCCAACATCACACTTGATTCCCGCCGTCCAACACCAATCCCTATAGGCAAAGCAATGTCTGCTTTGGTCGTACCGTTGTATGGGAGAGCGATTAAGGGGTAGTCAGGTGGCGGGGGTTGACCTGGAAAGTCGTTCAAGACACATCCAGCTACTCAGGTCAAGCTGCGGCACTTGACGGTCCTTAATCACTCTATTACAAGAGTTACAACCAGGCAATGCACACAATGCTTGACCTAGAAGGATTGGTGTTGGACGGCGGGAATCAAGTGTGATGTTGGGATTTAAATAACTTTGTAAAGTGCTGGCACCTGATGATGTGGATTGTCTCCACGAAACATGTCGTGTAACATGTATAGAAAAATTACATGTTAAATATGATTTCATGAACTACTGAAGTGCGATTTTATCTTCATATATATATATATATATATATATATATATATATATATATATATATATATATATATATATATATATATATATATATATATATATATATGAACAGAGACGAACAGAGCACTGGGCGTCTAGTGATTTCATATTCAAACTGTATAATCTTGTTGTCTTTGTGTCAGTGTTATTTTTGTTAGATAACCCTGGGATTACCAGATCATGAATGAGTGTACCTGACCAGTAGGTTGTCAGGTATTCATTGAGATCATCTATTTGATTCTAGTGTGGTAACTGAATTTGTAACGACTTGTGCAAGTTGAACTGACAAAGAATGAAAGTAAGTCTAAGTTAAAGTGCCACCACTCTAACCATGGTTCTTAGCCTAAGAGAGAACTGCTTTCACTGAAATCTTTGACACCTTAGTCCCTCCTCTAGCCAACGGATATATAACACAACAACGACAAAAAAACCTATATCCACTCCTGTCACTTCTCCACGTCGGTCCAACTCCAACAGTTAAGTATAGCCCTTCGAAGTCTTAAGAATTGTGAGATTTATAAGACATACTTTTGTCATGTATTTGATGTCTACAACAATTATACATATATATATATATATATATATATTCACGTTCAGAACCGCAGCTCATAATGAAAGGTGATGTGTGTCAGCGCGCGTTCGTGGGGAAAGGTGACAAGCATTTGACGAATACATTCCATCGTCTTGACTGAGCAAGTTACATCTTGGGAATAGGGCATGTGTGATGTTGAACGGTGTTCGTGATGTTGGAGTAGTAAATCACAGAAGAAGTCTTGGGACCTGGATGTGCGTATGGAGTTGTGGTTGCGGTACATTTTACATGATGACAGGAAGAGACTGTGTGTGAGCGGGTGTAACGTTTCTGTCTCTGCCTTGCTCACACAGAGGGTGGTGATGTTATGTCAGTGGGGTAAGGTGGCAAAGGGATTGGACAAAAACGAGAAAGTATGAATATGTACATTTGTATATATATATATGGAGTGGCTTATATAAATATATCTACATGCCTTGCATTCAACGGCGTAAACACTCCCAATTGTTGCATGATTTAGCCTATTATTCACTTAGGTCTTGCTGATGGTGTATTGTACTGGAAAGCAATGTTACGATAACTGGTTTTTTAGTACATGTCTTAGATTTACTAAGCTGGGAGAGTAGGACAACACTGAACCATCAGACTTATCCTTATTTGTCACATCTTTGTGAAGGTGTAACACTATTGCAAAACTCACTCCCCGTAACACGCAAATGATAAGGACTTATAGTAATCCTATATAGTTAAAAGCAAATCGCGAGCAGTTGTCATTTCACTATTCCTCTCTTAATGTATCAGATCTGTTATACCATCTTCTAACAATCTCTCTAATCAGTTGTCAAATCACGAGCTGGTCCAACTGAAATAAATGAATTATCAATCCATCTAATTCCAGACAACTCAGATTTTTTTTCTTTTTTTTTTTTTTTGCAATATATCTGATAACACAGATAGTCTCACTAGTTGACGATCCGGTCACGATTGTATTTCTTATTTCTTTTTTTCTTATCTTGGTCTTCCCTTACCACCACAGATTGAGGAACAATGAACATCAAAGCGTTGTTTTGGCTGTTTCTGGCAGTCTTCGTCTTCCTGACAAGAGGTGAGTGATTCTGATCCTCAGGTCAAGTTAACTTTGATATTCGTCTGAGTCCTAGAAGTCTTATACCCTGAAAACACCGCGAATATTACCCACTAACCTCAGTGAGTGATTCATGTATGTTTTATGCCCACTGCACAGCAGCTAACACTCCCCTGGAGGGCAGTGCCCAGGATAACTCTCTGTATTTCTAACCACATCTACCTTCGCTCCCTCAGGATCCGATGCCTGTCAACTCAGGACTTGCAAAACAAGTGGCTGCTCTGGCTATCTGATCTCGGACAGTTATTGTGCGGGTGGAAGAGCCTGCTGTGTCTTCCCTAAAAGTGGCTGAGTATGTCTGATGTTCATATCGGTCAAGAGGAGATCTCCCTACAGAGCGGACCTTCAGCATTCTGAAAAAGGAATTATGTTTACAGCATCCATCAGATCTGTTGCATAGTAAGCTTCACTTTCAAATTTTATATATATATATATATATATATATATATATATATATATATATATATATATATATATATATATATATATATATATATATATATATATATTGTTTCCCCTCCACGCATATCTAACTCTTCTATTGCTGTGTGTTGCAAAATGTTTAATCGTTTCTAAATCCATAAGACTCTTAAATCTGTAATGTTTAGTTTTGCTCATGAATTTTACATAAATGTGTATGGCACTTTTCTTTTTGTTTTTTTTTTCATGATGATGATGATAATAGAGAAAATAGACTAGTTAAGACCAATTCAATGTAAATTTGTAGTTACTTTTTTAAGTGTGATATTTTGATGTGCTGATTATCAATTCGCTTCTCATTTTTTGAATTCTCCTCGACGTAAACTGCAGTAAGTAATTACATTGTTTCATTCCATGCCTCTTTATCCTCGATCGTAGAACAATACTGAAATGCTCAATTCAATAGTTGTCGTGTCGATCAATTTACTTATTCCCTGCGTGTCGTAGAAGGCGACTAAAAGGGGAGGGAGCGGGGGGGGCTGGAAATCCTCCCCTCTCTTTTTCTTCTTTTTTTTTAATTTTCCAAAAGACTGTACGGAGAAAGGAGGCCAGGTGAGGATATTCCCTCAAAGGCCCAGTCCTCTGTTCTTAACGCTACCTCGTTAACGTGGGAAATGGCGAATAGTATGAAAGAAAATATATATATATATATATATATATATATATATATATATATATATATATATATATATATATATATATATATATATATATATATATATATATATATATATATATATATATATATATATTAGTCAGAAGAAAGACAGAAGGTACAGACGGGGGTCAACAAAAAACGTTACCAGAAATGACAGAACTGAGTCACAGGAAAAAGTTAGAAACCATAAACTTGTCCACCATGGAAGAGAAAAGATTAAGGCGTGACCTGCTACCTACACTATAAATTCTTAGACTAACCTAATGTCGTTGGATAGTAGAAGACATCAAAGCCCCTAACGCTAAGCAGGTAACGCTAAGCAGGGTCATGAGACTGAGGAAGAGAAATGCGCAAGTTGGAAACTGGAGGACACCTGTGTTATTGAGAATGCCAATGACCTCGTCGTTATAATGCCTAAAGTCAGGAGAACCGAAGCTAATGATCCGGCTTGTGGTCAAAGATGAAGGCCAACTCCCTCCCCTGAGACACTCACTCCTCCCCTACCCTTCTAGCCCCCTCCTTCCTTCCACGATCTCCCCTAGATATAACAGACGAACGCACCGTGCCCTCCTTGGACGAGTTTCCTGCACACCCCTATCTTCCCCCTTACCCTCTCTCCCGCGAACACACTCATCCCCGACAAAAAAAAAACCTCCTCCTCATCTACTACCATCCCCCATCAACGCCTCAAACCCCCAGAGATATAGGGTGGACAAGCTTCCCCTTAGGCAAAACCCCGAGTACTCCACACCCTGACAAACTCCCCCATCACCCCCTAAGAGATACCCGGAAGACAGACCAAGACGTCGACTTGATGTTATAAGAAGCTCTGGCCCATCGAACCTCTGGAGGCAATACAAGACCATGCCAAGAAGGGAATTAAAGATAACAAAATCCAGACTTAAAAGGATGGGTTCTTGAGACAAAAATGGTGAGGCGGACTGCACGACTTGTCTGCTGGAAGGAGGTGGCACAACATGTGGTGGGGGGGAGGAAGTCACCCTTGGCGCGGCTGCTAATGCCATGTGTAGACCACAAGGAAGTGATCTCTCTCTCTCTCTCTCTCTCTCTCTCTCTCTCTCTCTCTCTCTCTCTCTCTCTCTCTCTCTCTCTCTCTCTCTCTCTCTCTCTCTCTCTCTCTCTCTCTCTCTCTCTCTCTCCATCTTCTTCTTTCTTTTTTTTTTTTTACCGAGGTCACCACATCACCACAGACTTGGCCAAGATAACTGATGTGGATGCTGGTGATCACGTCGTTCGAAATGTCTCTTCAACTTTACCTTGAGGTCAGTTTCTGAGCTGGTTACTCTGCTGTGTGTGTGTGTGTGTGTGTGTGTGTGTGTGTGTGTGTGTGTGTGTGTGTGTGTGTGTGTGTGTGTCTGTGTCTGTGGGGGTTCATAATCATCATGGCTATTCTCTCGTAAGAATTCACTAACATGACACTCTCTCAGCGAACTAAAAATCCTCGTCTGCCTTTGCCTCTGCAAGTCTAACCCACTTCCCGCGCAAACTCGCTCGTCCTGACCTACCCTCACCCATGAATTTGGTTCGTTGCCGCATCCTGTATTATCACATCCCTGAGCGCTGTTCGACTCCCTCTTGTAACTACAAAATTCGCCCTTCATGTACCTCTATAGTCACAACATCCCCTATCATGGAGACACACACACACACACACACACACACACACACACACACACACACACACACACACACTAGGTGAGAGGAGAAGAAGAGGAGGAGGAGAGGAGGGGAGACATATATATATATAGAGAGAGAGGGAGAGAGAAAGAGAGAGAAAGGAGGAGGAGGAGGAGGAGGAGGAGAAGGAAGAGCAGGAGGAGACAGGAGGGAGAGAGGGAAGGAGGATGGAGGCAGGGTAACATACTATCCTTGAACCTGAGCATCAAGTCGCTGCTGCACCTTACCAATCTTGAACCTCCCTTGACAACAGCGGAGTGAGTGGAACTCCTCTCCTCTCTCCTCCCTGGGAAGATCCATACGTGTCGTACATCTACATATTCATGCACACACATGTTGGAAAAAAAAAAGAGCTGAACTTTTATAGCCAAGCAGGCAACTGAAGCTGTAATCGAGGTAGCAACGAGAATGGATGAAGGCAAACAAGTATGAATGTGTACATGTGTATATATGTATATGTGTGTGTGTGTGTGTGTGTGTGTGTGTGTGTGTGTGTGTGTGTGTGTGTGTGTGTGTGTGTGTGTCTGTGTCTGTGTCTGTCTGTCTGTCTGTACATACATATTAATCATGTATGTATGTATGTATGTACGCATGGACGTTATGTATGTATGTATGTATGAATGTATGTATGTATGTATATGTATGTATGTATCTTCATATCTACATAACGTATCTTTGTGATCATCTGTCAGTATATGCCATCAACGGCTCATCTAACTGTCACAACACGCAGGGAGCACAGCAACTGACAGCCAGCTGATGCATAAGGAGGAGACGTAGTTATGATGCCCATGGTAAACAAGCGTTCCTGGTTACATTTGTTTACTAATAACGTCTTTGCTACATCTCCTCATTGTACATCAGCTGACTGTCCTCCATCTTTTACTTCTTTCCTTTATCTGCCCTGATGATGTGATCATTGCACGAAAGTGCACTTGGAAACGTATCGTGTTTCATTTTCCTCAAGGTTATCACCACATATACATATATATATATATATATATATATATATATATATATATATATATATATATATATATATATATATATATATATATATATATATATATATATTACTTCCACTCATTTTCTATATGATGTAAGCATGTAAGTGGAGAGAGAGAGAGAGAGAGAGAGAGAGAGAGAGAGAGAGAGAGAGAGAGAGAGAGAGAGAGAGAGAGAGAGAGAGAGAGAGAGAGAGAGAGAGAACCAAATAAACATGTGTATATCTAAAATGACACATGTCAAGGATGTTCATAATGATAATTTCTTACACAAGAAACTTTTTCCATCTCGTATTATGATACGTGTTTTCCTTGAGGTTAATTTCCCATTGGACGAAGCTAACTATACCTGTTTTTTATTGTTGTTTTTTTTTTCTTTTTTACGTCTTCTACTGCGCACTTGCCCTGGGAAAACACGGAGGGGGTTTGCCCTTTTCCCCACTCACGATTCGCTATTCATGTCGTTGTTCACAATCTAATACTGTTTATCTACACATAAACACACTTCTACACTCTGGATCGAGTCATTCTCGTTCATTATAATCTTGCTCACAGCCAAGAAGTTTGCAAAACACGCATACCTCTGTTCCAAATAAAAGTCTTGAGCATATATATATATATATATATATATATATATATATATATATATATATATATATATATATATATATATATATATATATATATATATATATATATATATATATATGTGTGTGTGTGTGTGTGTGTGTGTGTGTGTCTGTTTGTGTCTGTTTGTATCTGTGTGTGTTACCGTACTCCGCCTGCTTAAGGTTAAACTGAGTGAAAAATCACCTTTGGCTAGTTACATCATCATTATCATCAGTTACCAAAACAGATCACAGCCTCGGGAAACCACATCTCTTTTCAAAAGGGGGTTGTCCACCCTGTCGTAGATACTAAGCTCATTGGATTCTTTGTGTGTCTGGAACCCCTGGGTTTTGCGAGAGGCTGAGGGGATATTATACAGTATGTCAGTTCATGCTGATATGAGTTCATCAATCCATCTAACGTGTATATGGTATTCGTAAGTCTTTTCCCTTCCTCGAAAAAGCATGGCCGGTTGAATCTTATAATGAGGTCAGTGGTAATTTTGATGATTCATTGTGAAATCTCAGATCCACTTTCCCTTGAGGCAGCAAGGCCCTTCCTGAAGGCTTGGTGGTATAAAAGCAAGACGAACGAGTGTTCTTTACCTCACTCTTACTGAGTCTCCTGCAAGCATTAGACCTCCATCAACCAAAGGTAAGAAGTCTCACACTGCCAGGAACATTGGTGGCTTATTGTACCTTTGTCCCGCTCCCACTATTGTCAGCAGTAGCACTGTGATGTAGGATTTGCAAGTATTAGAAGTGTTCACGTATGTTTGTGTATGATTCACATTTGATCATGCTACATTTCAGAGGAATATTAGAAGTGTTCACGTATGTTTGTGTATGATTCACATTTGATCATGCTACATTTCAGAGGAGTATTAGAAGTGTTCACGTATGTTTGTGTATGATTCACATTTGATCATGCTACATTTCAGAGGAGTATTAGAAGTGTTCACGTATGTTTGTGTATGATTCACATTTGATCATGCTACATTTCAGTGGAGCATTACAATGAGTTCTCTTCCCATCAGGTTCTACAACGATGAACTCCAAGGTCATTGTACTTCTGCTCCTGGTGGTGATTTTGGCGACAGCCTTTGTCCAGGTTCATGGAAGTGAGTTACTTTATATCGTGCTGACTCTAGTCGTTTGTGATAGACCCTAATGACATGATGGCTATAAATCTCATAGATAAGTGACCCTTATTCGTTATGACGATAGCGCATGGAGAATGATTTTGCTCTGTTATGGTCACAGTAGTTAAGGAGTAGTTTGTCCTTATCTTTGGATTTGGAAACGTCAGCAAGCGAGGCTCAAAGTGGACTGATGATACTGACTAGTGAGTGATTATGAAATCTGGTGGGTTTGAAGAACTGGGTAAACCTTTGCTTATTCTTGGAAATCCCACGTGAACTGGAGCTCTCCAAAAAATTTCACTTCAAACCAAATCTCAGCCAAATTTTCCACTTGATACGTTCTCTTAATATTTTTCTTTCACTTATGCACACGCAAACACACTCATATAAACTTACCATCCTAGTCCAATCATCGTCTGTTATCTTCATCCTCAGTAATTTACATTTTACCCGCCAGTATGAGTCACAGAATATCTATAGACACATTCCTGTCACAAATATCCTTATAAATGATGTCACAGTAGGCAGTGTCCAGCCACTAACTTCCCTGGTCCTCCTCTCTGTCCACAGGTCTTAAGGTGGCAGGATGCTGGTGTCACAAAGTGATTCCTATAGTCACATACGTCCAGCACCTTCCCACCTATCATTTTCATGTTGGGAATGAGGAGTCCGAAGCCACTGGACTATCCTGTATATATCTGACTATCTTCTTCCTTTTTCCCTTTCAAGGTTGCTCAAGCGACTACGCTTGTGCTCAAAATGGTGGTCGATGTGTGCAGCAGTGTTACAATGGGAGAATTATCGCCGACCTTTGCCATGGTTACGGCTGTTACTGCTGTGTGCCTTATCATTATGGTTAGAGGCAGAGGGAAGAAACCTGAAGCCATGGAGGAGGACAAGATGTAGCTGTTGTTGATCCCAAGATCTTCTCTACGCCTCGACTTTCCCCTAGATGGAATTCACGACAAGGAAGCCAACGATGATTTGCCAAGACCGGCAACGTTCGCTTCTTCGGCACTTCGATAATCTTAACCGATGGTCAAGTGTCTCTCTCTCTCTCTCTCTCTCTCTCTCTCTCTCTCTCTCTCTCTCTCTCTCTCTCTCTCTCTCTCTCTCTCTCTCTCTCTCTCTCTCTCATTTCACATTCATAACTGATGGAGTATGTGTGTGTGTGTGTGTGTGTGTGTGTGTGTGTGTGTGTGTGTGTTTTGACAACAGCTTCAATAAAGAGTCTCAGCCACTTTAGAACATTTTATTTTCGTCTTTAACATCAAATCCGAATGAATAATTGATCTCGCCACTCAATTCCTCGTCATCTTATCGACTCAGCTCAATTAACAATGAATAGATTTTCATGGCATAGAAACACACATAAGAGACATTCCTGGTGGAGATTGGTTGGTATGGCAGCATCGAAGTCGTATATGTGTACAAGTGATGGCATTTCTCTTGTCACGAGGAGTTTGCTGTCAATTGTATAGCTTCTGTAGCTTAACCTCTGTTCTTAACGCTACCTCGCAAACGCGGGAAATAGCAAATAAATATATATGAAAAAGAAAAAAGAAAGAAAAAAAAAAAAAAATATATATATATATATATATATATCGTACTCATACAAGATCTTTTGTATACTTACACGCACATACATACACCCGGAATAGGCTCTGTCTGGTGTGTTTGTATGTACGTGCATACGTGGGGGTAAAAGACCTGATACATATTCACAAGGTTAAGAGACGGGATAGAATGAGTGTAAAACTCTCTCCTCGTAACACACACACACACACACACACACACACACACACACACACACACACCATGTGTAAATGGTTTGATAACAGCGTGGACAGCGGTTGGGTTTCCCAGAATCAAAAACAGCTTTGAGCAATGGGTTGACGAGTGCGCATATTCATAGTGAAGATATATCACCACAGTGCAACGTATAGCATCATATATCATCACTCAACCCCACTGATATACCCTAGATACCTCTCGCATATATCATTTGGAAATTATAGAAAGGGAAGGTCAATATATAAAGAAAATAGATCTTTTACCAGTCTACATCCTGGCTTTATTGATCATCGGGTATAAAAGTAGACCAGAGGATGTGTTGCGACTCAGTCCCCTGCAAGTAACACGTCCACCAACATCCCAAGGTAAGGTATGCCTCGGCTCCTGATTCTGCTCATGGAGATGTGCTGGTATCTGGATGGCGAAGTGTCTGCTCTTATCTTAGGCATATGAAATAGAACCACAGAAGCCTTATTGGTTCTTTAGATTAGATAATGGTAGACTCATATGTTTAGTAAAGTAATAATAGACAAATTAGGTTCAAGCTTTAGTTTGTTTATCCTCATACGTGTCTGTGGTTGCCTTGCTGATGAATGATATTATCAGGTCGAGTATTTCTTTTGTCATACGACTTCTCAACCCCTTACCTTAGTTTGATATATTTAGAATTATATAAAAGATATTCAGTAATAGGAATGAAAAGGGATCACATTCCTTATAGCAGTAGTTTATATCGTGTCTGCGTCTGACCTTAGTCATATAACGAACGGCAGCAAAAGCCAGTGCTTTTCGCCTCCTTTCCCTTCCCGCTGATGCCAAGGAAATGTACGCTGAGGTGAAATCCACCCAAACTTGGGAAATTATGAGTTAAACCTTCTTTTTTTCCACGTGTAAATATACTAATCTGACATTAGGAATATAGACTACCCGGACAAAAGGGAGACATGTTAATATTCATTATTCTTTATCTTCTCTCTTTGCCACTTGAAATACATCTGTGTAATACATACGACATACGAGTTATTTTTTTTTTTTCTGCTGCATGTACACACTGCATCTTCCCTTTTGTTTAGAGAGACTAAAGCTGTTATTTTTCATTCAGGTTATTCATTTTCCGCGAAGAGATGAACTCCAAGGCGATTGTGCTTCTGCTGCTGGTGCTGGTGGCGATCGCTACTGTGGAAGTTGGTGGTGAGTGACTTCATACACCATAATGACAACAGTGCCTTTAGAATGACCTCTGAACAGGATGCCTATAGTTTATGGTGTGATTGACCTTCCTAACTTAACCGTGACCTAAGGTGAATGATAGACCTTCATGCGTAATGGCCATCATGCCTTGTAAATGACATCCTTGTATCGTGTCTTTGGTATTTAGGCAGTGAAAGAGGGAGCGACTGATTAACTAACTTGTTTGACGGCAGTTAATGGTGGATGACCTATGGTTTGTCAAGACCTCAGGGACTTGTGAGTGATTGTGAGGCATAGTTAACTTGGGAATTGGGGGAGGTGGGGAGGGGTCAATATCTTTAGGACTTTTGAAAGTAATCTTCTTTGATTAAAGTTCTTCTTGTTGGTATGAAAGGTAACCCTAGTACTCGATGACATAAGTACAAGATGACTGATAACATAAGCAGCTCATTCTACCTCACGGAGGCAATTTGAGGTTGGTAGGGTGATGCTGTCATATTTACTGTGTAAAGATGAACAAGGAATTGAATGGTGAAAAGGGTCATGTAATACTCCAGAATCATGCAGTCTTTGGGGAAAAAATATGTTTGATCAGACTCATAATCCTCCAGTAAATGATAACTAAAGATAATGATAAATGGTGCAATGACGGGAGAATAGCTAATTGTTGATATATATATATATATATATATATATATATATATATATATATATATATATATATATATATATATATATATATATATATATATATATATATATATATATATAATATCTGGGTCTGGGTTTGTTTGTGTCTGTGTGTGTGTGTGTGTGTGTGTGTGTGTGTGTGTGTGTGTGTGTGTGTGTCCATCTTCTAACTGCTCTCATCTTATTTTTTCCTAAGGTTGCTACACTAACCTCGCCTGTGAAAGCGCTGGAGGCAGATGCCAAACCTCATGCAGTGGGCGAAATGACTATAGCCTTTGCTCAGGCAGCTGTACTTGCTGTTATACTGCCTATGTATAAAAGCAGGGGAGATGAACCTTAAGCCATGGAGGAGAACTAGGAGCTGAACCATCAAGAAGTCTGCTGCTCTGCTCTCTCTCTCTCTCTCTCTCTCTCTCTCTCTCTCTCTCTCTCTCTCTCTCTCTCTCTCTCTCTCTCTCTTAGCCCAGATGGTTTTTTGATGAACCCAAGCCTTTTTCTGACGTTTTACGCTTGTAATCATTCGAATCTTTTCTCTCTGTATAGACGCTTTGTCTCTCTCGTGCATAGTGACAGACTTGTGTGCAAAGATGAAGTCTTGCTAAGCTCTGCTTTATGTTGACTTTGTCGTTTTGTATTTCCAGACAATAAAGACACAAGTTTAGTCATTCTTTTGATTGTAACGTTTCATCTCAGTCTTTATCAATAAAGTTATGATAAGCATTTCCAATTGTTTCCTTTCAGCCCTCCTATATACATGTCAACACCATGAAAAGTGAAGGGGGATCTTCTCGTGTGCACCAGAGTATATGACTGACCCAGTGACAGTAGTGATAAGAATAATCATATAAATCAAACACCCATGTACTTGTGCACATTTCTGTTACATACTTATGAATAACGTGTCCTATTTCTAATGAATTCCTCCCCACCATGTACTCACCCTGCGCCCCACAGGGGCGTTTACTGTGTTAGTCTCCTCACGTCCGCCCAGTTTGAGTCATAAGGAAAATAATGTGAGGTGAAAGATATCTTTCAAAGGTTAGATATTAAGATTCAGTCTTGTGTCTAAAGTGGTGTATGTGTGTGTGTATGTGTGTGTGTGTGTGTGTGTGTGTGTGTGTGTGTGTGTGTGTGTGTGTGTGTGTGTGTGTGTGTGTGTGTGTGTGTGTGTATGGGGCTGGTAACACACACACACACACACACACGCACACACACCACTGGTCTTCGTTCAGCGATGGGATGTTCGTGAAGCAGTACCGACTTTTATTTTCTTTTTTTTTTCAAAGGAGACGACAGACTCTTGGAATTCAAGCACCAACAGAACTTTGGTGAGGGGGGAATAATAATCTTTGAGCCATCAGGAGGTGGTGGGGCGTTGGCACACGAAAAGGACAGGTACCTCTCTACCCCTCTCTCTCTCTCTCTCTCTCTCTCTCTCTCTCTCTCTCTCTCTCTCTCTCTCTCTCTCTCTCTCTCTCTCTCCCGAAGGCCACAAGCGACCTGAGGCAGAGGGGGGGGGGGGGGGGAGAAGTAGGGGGTTACACTTACACCCTCCTTCGTTTACTGATTCCTTCTGGAGTTTGATAATGTGACTTGAATGCGCTTAGATTTCCGCTTCTGTGGAACAAAATGAAGAGCAAGCGTCAATCTTTTTTTCTTTAAGTCTTGATATCCTATCCTTCCCCCGCCCCACACACACACACACACACACACACACACACACACACACACACACACCCTCTTTCCGTTTCTCAAGGAATTCAAGAACGTATGAATATATCATATTCATAATCTGTTTAGATAAACATTATATTAGACATATCAGTGATTTGAAAAAGTAACTATATAAAAGTAAATATATATATATATATATATATATATATATATATATATATATATATATATATATATATATATATATATATATATATATATATATATATATATATATATATATAAGGATTCGGCAGCAGGTAGAGACAGTATCTGACGTATCTAGGCTTAGGCCTACACACATTCTTCACCTTGCCCTTGGGGAAACGGTTGACAAAAATATATATATACATATATATCTATATATATATATGTATATATATATATATATAAATTCATCGTGCAAATAACATGGTCTTGGTCGGTCTCTTACAATTTCTGCGCATACCTCACTCAAAATGAAGGAGAAACGTCTCGCCTATAAACATTATTTCGGTATCTGGAATTGTAGATGTATAGACCCAGTGGACACTCTAGCTTCCCCAGTCCTAGGATATAAAAGGCTGAGCGCGTTAGCTTTACCTCATGCAGTCTCCTTCCACCAACATCTCCAGTCAGGTCAAAAGGTAAGATTTCCCAAGGTTTGGTGGAAACGTTGACTCACACCACACTGTCAGGATACACTGGTGGCTTAATGTGCCTTTGCCTCCCCCCAAAAACTACTACCAGTAACAGTAATGGCTTGGTATGCCGTTAGTGTCAGGACCACTATAGACTCAGCGTAGAGTGTCGATTAGTTTTTTTGGAACACCTTTTCATCTCTTCATCGTGTTTGTGGATAATAACACTTGCCTCTTGTCTCCTCAGGTTTTGGGAAAGATGAACTCCAGAGTGTTTATTTTGCTGTTGCTGGTCGCGTTCATGACGATAACCATTGCAAAGGTTGATGGTGAGTGATTTATACCATGATGACCTTAGTGATTATAATGTTTGTTACTTCAGAGGGTCCCTAGTATATGAGAAATATTCATCTCATTCACAATAGCCAGTGTCCAGCCACTAACTTCCCTGACCCTCCTCTCGGTCCACAGGTAAGGTGGCAGGATGCTGGTGTCACAGTAGCCAGTGTCCAGCCACTAACTTCCCTGGTCCTCCTCTCGGTCCACAGGTAAGGTGGCAGGATGCTGGTGTCACAATAGCCAGTGTCCAGTCACTAACTTCCCTGGTCCTCCTCTCTGTCCACAGTTAAGGTGGCAGGATTCTGGTGTCACAGTAGCCAGTGTCCAGCCACTAACTTCCCTGACCCTCCCCTCTGTCCACAGTTAAGGAGGAAGAACGTTCGTGTAAACCACTAGATTCCTCGTATCTCTCTTGTATTATACCGTCCTCCCTCTCTCTTGCCTCCAGGTTGCCCGAACAGCTACTCGTGTTCTAGACATGGGGGAACGTGCCAGGAGTACTGCAATGGTCGGCAGGTACCCTCCCTCTGCCACGGGTATGGATGCACCTGTTGTTTCTCTTACGGTGGATAGTGGCACATGGGCGGACAGCCACCCATCGAAGGACTCCAGGGACTACAGCCTCTGGTCTCAATGCTCTCCCAAATTGGTGTTACTTGCTCCGATGACGAACGCAGCAAATCGTGAGGTTTGCCCTTAATGTTAATCATTCTGAGGTCTCTCAAGCATACTTTCAGCTCTGCTTGCAGACATGAAGATCATTCTGAGGTCTCTCAAGCACACTTTCAGCTCTGCTTGCAGACATGAAGATCAATAAGGTCTGCTTAATGGCCTGATTTATTGTGGCTCTTTTGTTTCCTCTCATTTCACCTCCAGTTAATAAAGATAGCTGTTAACCACTCATTTAGACATTTTTTGGCTTTTAATATTGCATTTTGGTGATGATCAATAAAATGGTAAAAAAAAAATAGTCTAAATCATTTCTCTTCATCCCTCGTATATCTATATCAATTCACCTCATGAACAGTTGTGATATTTGCAATGTGTTTAAGATGTATATTGTGTTTATGAATTTGTATAGCCAAGGATTTCTCGTGTTGTGCGGCGGGAATCAAGTGTGATGTTGGGATTTGAATAACTTTGTTAAGTGCTGGCACCTGATGAGGTGGATTGTCTACACGAAACATGTCGTGCCACATGTATAGGAAAGTTACATGTTGAATATAATTGTATGAACTACTGAAGTGCAATTCCACCTTCGTATATATATATATATATATATATATATATATATATATATATATATATATATATATATATATATATATATATATGAATATATGAATTAGTCATAGGTAACTGGGCATCAGTGACGACAATGCTGGGGTTACCAGATCTTATATTTGAGAACCTGGGTTATGCAACGAATCATGGATGAGGTTGATGGTTGCGTATTCATCTTATGATTAAGTAGTCACCACAGATACTGCAGTGAACTCCTGAATTCTTCATTGAAATACAAAAAAAAAAAAAAGGAAAATGAGATAAATTCTTCATCTATTCATAGTCTTTCCACGTCCAGGATGAATGCCAATCATGATCAAAAGATATTTTTCCTCAACTGGCAACCTGACCTGGTCCACCATAGGATATAAGAACAGGTGTGTGGGTATTTCTCAACTTAGTCACCCGTCAGCCACAGCTTCATCCTGGGCTAAGGAAGGTAAAAATCTCTCCTGACATTAGACATTTCTGTATTTTGAAAGTGATGTCGACATTTTATCTTGAGGGCTGGACTTCGGATCTTCTTCCTTCACTACAGTTAATTGCCACGAACCACACACACACACACATCACTGGAGACCT